>NW_026000229.1:17990314-17994662 GCF_001458135.2 Marmota marmota marmota | reverse complement strand
AGGCGCCGCCCCCGCTCAACCCCCGGCGGCCCCCGACCCCGAGGCGTGGCCTCAGGCCGTGCCGCTGCTGGAGCAGTCCCTCGCCCCGCGGTCTCTGCAGACCCCGGCGTCTCCCCACTCCCGGTGCTTCGCCAGAGCCATTGAGAGCAGCCGGGACCTGCTGCACAGAATCAAGGTGCGGCGACTGGGGAGGGGGGCGCCGGCGGCTGTCCTTGCGCCCTAGCTCCAGTTCACCCCGAAATGGGGCCCCTTGGTGGTTGTATCTCCGGGCTGAACTGACCCCACCTTGGGCGGTGGGGTGCCGGTTGTCGGCTTCCGAGAAAGACTTCCCGTTTCCCGACCGCTAGATCGCAGTCAGAAGCCCTTGGGGGTTGCCCAACTCCGGGCTGAGGTCACCGCCCGCTTGGGGGACGCCCCTTCCCCCGCCAGGGTGCGGACTTGGCGCTCCCCTCGCGGTTACTTGCGGGGCAAGGCCAGAGCTCGGGTGGGCGGGGCCTGCTGGAGTTTTGGGGTGTGCAAGGTTACCCCGCTGTCTTTTAACTGTCGGTCCCCCCCACCCCCACCTGCCTTTGCTTCTAGGACGAGGTGGGTGCACCAGGAATAGTGGTCGGAGTTTCTGTAGATGGAAAAGAAGTCTGGTCAGAAGGTGGGCTCAGAAAACTGTTATTTAGCGACTTGTTTTGTACCAATTGGTGAATAAAATATTGACAGTAGAGTGGTTGGAGTTAATCCCATAAATTGTTTGCTATTCAGTTTAAATTAAATGATACATATTGTCGAAATAACGTATACAGAATGAAGAATCAGGTTATTTTTATTTAATTTTTTTTTTTGGTTGTAGATGGACACAATATCTTTATTTTATTTATTTATTTATTTATTTATTTTTAATTTTTTATTGTTGGTTGTTCAAAACATTACATAGTTCTTTATATATCATATTTCACACTTTGATTCAAGTGGGTTATGAACTCCCATTTTTACCCGGTATACAGATTGCAGAATCACATCAGTTACACATCCATTGATTTACATGTTGCCATACTAGTATCTGTTGTATTCTGCTGCCTTTCCTATCCTCTACTATCCCCCCTCCCCTCCCCTCCCCTCCCCTCTTCTCTCTCTACCCCCTCTATATTTATTTATTTTTATGTGGTGCTAAGGATCAAACCCAATGCTCCACACATGAGAGGTGAGCGCTCTACCACTGAGCCACAACCCCAGTCCCCAGGTTGTTATTTTTTAATCACAGCAAGACTTAAAATGTGACTAACAGGGCTGGGGGTGTAGCTCAGCAGGAGAGCACATGCTTAGGCTCTGGGTAATCCCCACACCAAAAGTGATAATTAAACTGTGACTACTAAAAAAATTGGAGACTTAAAAAATGGCTTGTTTCTAACCCCACTCTTCTCTTAGGACTGGATTTATTGGCTTGAAAGGGTATATAGAACAATCCATTAAATATCCGCTATTGCATATTTGTAGATAGCCCTAATGGGTAGATAAAACACCAGAATTTCTGTATTTTTCTTTATAAATCCAGTCAACAATTTAATGAGTTTTCTATTCTGTAAAAGGCATTGTTCTGAATACTAGAGATAACACTATTCATTGTCCCTAATGAGTTTACAGTCTTACTTTATTATTCTTTTTGCTGCACAGAATAATAATTACTTTTTCAAATAAAAAGCTGGAAGCTTTGAGAGAAGCACTTCTATTTATTTTGTGATACTTTCATCGAAACATTATAAGGTAACTTCTCCAATGCACATAAATTGGTCCAGTAAGTCACCCTAGGTTTTTAGAAATCCTATTTTTAATTGAAGTTTCAGATAAGAGAGTAGTAGTTTTAGGAGAAGTTGGTGGGAGCAGTAGGGTTTTGAAAAATTATTTTTCCCCAAGTAAATAGCATTGTATCAGTATACCTAATTTATGAAAATATTATAAATGCTAACCGTATTGGTGAGAGTTTTGTTTTTATGCAAATATTTTCAGAATACAGTTTAAAAACAGTCGTTGTACTTCTTTTCAGAATTCAGTTCTTTATATCTCTTTGAATTCCATGTATTCACCACGTGCAAAAGATGAAACCCAAACAAATTTTTTTGTAGAAGGAGATTTAAATTACTCGTACAGAGTTTTTCTTATGGTTTGCAGCTGAATCAAATTGATAGTTGGATTTGCTTTTCAGGACATCTTTTCACATTCATTTTGATTGAATGACTATTTTAAGGACATCAGCAGAAACTAAAAAATCAAGAATGATTATAATCTGAAGAATACTGATTTTTCGTTTTTCGTTATTTCTTTGGTACTGAGGATTGAACACAGGAGGTGTTTACCACTGAGCTACATTCTTAGTGCTTTTTATTTTTTGAGACAGGGTCCTGCTAAGTTGCCAAGGCTGGCCTCAAACTTGGGATCCTACTACCTCCGCCCCTGGAGTTGCTAGGATTACAAGCATGAGACCATGCCCAGCTATGAAAATGTTTTCTTTAAAGAATGTAATTTATTTGAAATATGTAATAATCAAATTGTTAACATAAGCTAAGAAAAATTAGTATCTGAGTCAGATGAAAAATTATTATATACAGGGTACACTTTCAGTTTAGTTATAATGTTAAAAGTGTTAGGCTTATTTTTGTCAGCATTGCTAAAACTCATTCTTACATGTCCAGTTTTAAGTAACTAATAAAAGTGGATTATCTTTTTGTTTAAAAGAGCACCCAAGGTGTTTTAAGATAGTTCAGTTTTTGAAGACTTGTTTGGCCATGAAGCTAATTAATAGAAACTTTTTGCTTTTCTTTATCCAAAGGTTTAGGCTATGCCGATGTTGAGAACCGGGTGCCATGTAAACCAGAGACAGTTATGAGAATTGCCAGCATCAGCAAAAGCCTCACCATGGTTGCTCTTGCCAAATTGTGGGAAGCAGGGAAACTGGATCTTGATGTTCCAGTACAACATTATGTTCCTGAATTCCCAGAAAAAGAATATGAAGGTGAAAAGGTAGTGAAATTCACAGTTCAGTGTATTAATTGGCTTGTTAAATGGTTTATGCTGGAATTTATATTTGAAATGTTTTGTAGGACTCTTTGCTTTGATTTTAGTTACTGTTACTGGATTAAGTTGTGTGTGTGTGTGTTTTTTTTTAATTTGTATTTTTCTGATACTTGAGGGTCAGGATCTATATGTGACCTTTTTCCAGCAGGAGTTCAAAGTGGAAAATATTACTGAGGCATTCATTCCCAGACTGTTAACTTGTTATTGTACAGTTTAATATTGTAATTGAATTTTCATGTTTTTACTATTAGGTTTTCTGTCACAACAAGATTGCTAATATCCCACTTAAGTGGAATTCGTCATTATGAAAAGGACATGAAAAAGGTGAAAGAAGAAAAGGCTTATAAAGCCTTGAAGATGATGAAAGGAACAATGGCATCTGACCAAGAAAAAGAATTGAAAGAAAAAGGAAGCAAAAGTAATGAAAAGAATGACTTTTCTAAAGCTAAATCAGAACAGGATAATGAATCCAAATGTCGGAAACATGGCAAGAAAAAAAATGATTTTGAACAAGGTGAATTATATTTGAAAGAAAAGTTCGAAAATTCAATTGAATCCCTAAAATTATTTAAAAATGATCCTTTGTTCTTTAAACCTGGTGAGTGTTCATTCCTTCTCTTAACAAAGTCATTATTATTAAAGTGTTAGATTTTCAGGAAATCCAAAATGTCTTTCATCCTGAGTACATTCAGTGGGCTGAAGGTGGTTGTATGAACCAGTCCAGTGCCCCTGTTTTTCTGGGTTTTTAAAATTTGTTCTTTTTAGCTACACATGATAGTAGAATTGGAAAGACAGTGCCTCCCTTTTTGTTTGTACTTCCTAACAAAGGCTGGCATCCAGGCAGGTGATTATCTAGATTTAGCCTCATGGAAGGATCTGCAACCACTTAGAGGAGTCTCAGTATCAAGATGTTCATGGAGAATATTGGAATTATTATTCCCCAAATATAACCTGGACCAAAGTAAAAAGGATAATGTGTGACTAATAGGAATATTTAAATTTAGTTAGAATTTAATGTTAAAATTAAATTGCTGGGGGCTTGGGTTGTGGTTCAGTGGTAGAGCGCTTGCCTAGCATGTGTGAAGCACTGGGTTTGATTCCCCGCACTACATGTAAATAAATAAAATAAAGGTCCATTGACAACTATTAAAAAAAAAAATTTAAATTGCTTGGTCCGGTGTGCCTATATTCTCAACATCTCAGGAGTCTGAGGCAGGGTGATCACAAGTTCAAGACCAACCTCAGCAACTTAGCAAGACACAGTCTCAAAGTTTAAAAACAAGGGCGG
>NW_026000229.1:17941031-17990251 GCF_001458135.2 Marmota marmota marmota | reverse complement strand
AGATGTGTATAAGAGACAGGGGCTGGGGTTGTGGCTCAGCGGTAGAGCACTAGCCTAGCATGTTCAGGGTGCTGGATTCTATCCTCAGCGCCACAGAAAAATAAAATAAAGGTATTGTATCCAACTGCAACTAAAACAAAATCATTATAAAAAAAGGTGTGGGGTCGGGGGCTGGGCATGTAGCTCTGTGACAAAGTGCTCCCCAATTCAATCCCCAGTACTGGGAAAAAAAAATAAGGTTTCTACCCATTTTTATATGGATAATAAAATTTTAAGTTTCCAGAATACAAAGTAGTATAAAATTACATATATGAAATTATATATATGTACGTGTATAATGTTTTTAAAATTCTACATATATAATGTATATTTAAATATGTATTTGAAATAGTTTTTATGCCTACATATATTTTATTAAAATGAGAACTTACACATCTATTTATCTATTGTTTACGATACCAGATGAATTGAGAACAAGAATAGTTGACTCAAGAAATCAAATTTGCTTTTTTTCCCCTTCCTATTTGGTTGTCAGTTTGAATGATTTTTTTGTTTTGCATTTGTTTATTTCATTATCAGATAAAGGAACAGATTCATTGAAATTTAGATACATATACCGATCATCATTTTATTCTTGCATTATAGTGAGATGCAATAAGCGGGGCTATACAAAATTAACTGAATTTGTTGATATGCTAAAGTAAAATATTACAATTTTAAAGGTATGCCTATTTTCAGTGGGAAAATATTTTACATATTTTTTAATAATAATTAAGTATTTTCTGTTTTTTCCCCTCTTGCAATGATGTCTCAAGGTAGTCAGTTTTTGTACTCAACTTTTGGCTATACCCTACTGGCAGCCATAGTAGAAAGAGCTTCAGGATATAAATATTTGGACTATATGCAGAAAATATTCCATGACTTGGATATGCTGACAACTGTGCAGGAAGAAAATGAGCCAGTGATTTACAATAGAGCAAGGTAAACAAATACCTTCTGGTGTGTCTAGCTATATATTGCATTTTAACATTGTGTTACCAATTAAAAGTCAAATTTTCCTTGTTTCCATTCCAAAATCAATTTGCCACATTTTGGGAGCTTTTCTGCATGTCTATTTTCCATTTATACAGTGAAGAAAATAAAACATGTTTGTAAAGTGCCCCAAGACACTTAGATAAAATATAGCAATAATAATGTAAGCGCATGAATAATTAAACCAAAATTTCACCCATCATGTGCATTTGTAATTTGCTCTTTTAATCACCCCTTTTCTTATGTTTATCTAATGATTTGTTTGTTTTCCTTTTATTATGTTTTGTTTTAACATTTATTTTGAGATAATTTTGTACATACAGAAAAATTGAAAGAATAGTACAAAGAATTCACATATACATACCCTTCACCCAGTTTCCCCATATGTTATCATTTTACCACATTTGCATTATCTATCTGTGGTTTTTTTTTTTTTTTTGTTGACCACTTGGAATAAGTTGCAGACATGGCATGTCGTTACCTATAAATATTTAAATGTGTGTTTCTTGAGAACAAGGGAATTCAAGAAATTGATTTAGACTTTTTGCCAATTGTTCTACTAGTGTTCTTTATAGTGAAAAAGAAAAGTTTTTATTTCTGGTCAGGGATCAATACAGAATCCCACATTGCATCTAGTTGTCATGTCTTTCAGAAGTCACATGATGTTGGTTTATCCCATTATTGGTGATTGTGTTTTAATGACTTTGTTGAGGTAGTGCCTGTCACATTTCTCCCTTGTGAAGTTGCTGGGTTTTCCTTTGTTCAGTTAACAAGTATATTTTGAGGAGATACTATGTAAAATTCCTAGTTCTCATCAAACTTTCTACTTATTTTAACACCCATTCATGATTAATGTCTGGATCAGTTATGACAATAATGGTTGCCAGTGGTGACTTTCTAATTCCATTATCATCCCAATATTTGTTAGTTAGCATTACCTTGTGGGAAAGTACTTCCCTTCTTATTTATTTATTCATTTATGAACTTATTTATTCATACCAATATGCTCTCGTGGATTAATAGTCAATGAGTTGTAATCTGTCACTGATATTATTTAATATCTAGCTTTTGAAATATTAAGTATATAAAATAGTAACAAAACTATTTGTAAGGGTAAATAATTATTAGGTTGTTCATATGTATATATTTTTAATCAGGAGTTTTATGTTTGAGTTTGTATGTGTTTATAAATGACCATGTTAAAATGCTCTTCTGATTTGGATTATGTAGATCCTTGCTACCTGCCATTAGTGAGAGTAATTACACTTTTAGTGTACTATAAAAATAGTAAGTGCTACCTAACTAAAATAATGGAACATTTTAAATATATTTAGGTTTAAAGTCCTTTTTTTTTATAATTAGACATCCTTAGGCACCTTTTAATTATAAGGATTAAGATCTAAAATGTTTAAGCCATAGTTCCTCCAAGTTTTATTTTACATCTTTTAAATATAAAATATCAAGTTGGAATTACTTATGTAAATTTGAAATTTAAAATCCTAGGCAAATTGCTTAGCAGGTTTTAATGTAATTTATGGAGAAACTTCATAACACTGACTTTGATGTATTAACTGGAATCCTTAAGAAGGAAAAATGTTACTTTTTGGGGTAATTTCATATTTGACCATTTACCATTATGACAGAAAAGGGTTTGGTCAGAGCTGTTTAGCCTTTAATATTTTAAAATTTAGCTTATGCTTTGTTTTATGAAGTTTTCTATAATTTAGGGTTTTAACTAATTTATGTTATATAAAGTAACTAAACACAACTTATGAAAGTGCTAAAAAATTTTAGTATTCTGTTGAGAACTGGCACACTTCAAAACCATTCATAAAAATATTTGAATTTTTAAATTATTTAATTATAAAAAAGTTTATATTAGAGGAAAAATTTGAAGCACCTCAGAAAATTTAAAAAGTTAAATTGAACATAGTGTTAGCAAATTCAATAAAGATTTATTTTTACCTTTTAAAGTTATTTGAAGTTTTATTATTAGAGGAAAAATATTTGAAATACAAAACTTGGTAACTTTCTAAAAAATTAGAATGAATGAAAGGACAATTATATCAAATGTTAGGAAAATGTAAATCAAAAGTTTATAAAATGACTGGTTGGATTATCTCATGGTTATTTATAGTTAGAATTAGCCAAGGTGCTAAGCACTATGTTCTTTACTGATTTTTTTTTTTTTCTTTTCACTCCTTTTTCAAACTGTATGATAGTTTGCAAACTAGACCTTATGGCCAGTATGAGTTGGAAAATCAGTTTAGTGGGTTGGTATCAGTATATCTGTCTTTCATAAAACAAAGTAGAATAGAAAATAATTATAAAATGTGTTGCATGTATCAAGGGTAGATATAAACTTTTAGGGCGAAGACTGCTGCTATAGGAAAAAGTCACTAAAATACAATGGCTTGAAGAAAATAAAAGTTTAACACTCTCATGCATCATTCCTGAGGTGAGAGTTCAGATTGGCAAATAGAGCTGCTCTACACAACCTTTTAAGAACCCAGATGCTAGGCTGGGTGCAGTGACACACGCCTGTAATCCCAGCAGCTCTGGAGGCTGAGTCAGAAAGATCACATGTTCAAAGCCAGTCTCAGCAACTTAGTGAAGTGCTAAGCAACTTAGTGAGACCCTGTCTCTAAATAAAATATTTTAAAAGGGCTGGGATGTGGTTCAGTACATCCCTGGATTCAATCCCCAGTTCCAAAAAAAAAAAAAAAAAACCATGCACTTCCATCTTACAGCTTTCATACAGATGGTGGTGTCCCCATCTGTATAATACAAGCTAGATCCCAGATCCCTAGAAAAAGCAAGAGAGTGAAGAAGCAGTGTACTTAATGCCTGAGCATCCAGACTTGGCATGTGCCACCCTTCATCTCTGTTCACCTTCTGTTGGCAGAAAGTTAACCTAATGGTCAAACTTAGTGACAGCTGTAATTCTATTACTAAGGATGAAAAGAAGAATCAATGTTGTAAATAACCAGCCATCTGTGCGACTGTATTATTCTATAAAACTTCTGTTTCAGATAGGTGACACATTCATGTGCATGTGTGTTCATTTAGTCAGAATGAGACATGTACTCCTTATTGTGGGTTAAGGTTAAAAAAAAAAAAGTTTGAAAGTCCTTCAGTAAAATATATCAAACTAAAATTTTATCTTAATTATTACTAGTAACTTCTAAAAGAGGCATTGGCAGAAAATTTTGAGACTGATTACTAATATGCGTTTTACTGTTGTGATGTTTTCTGTTATCTGTTACAAAGATTGCACATTTAATAAATCAACTATTAATTTTACTTAGCATATTCCATTAGTATATGCTTTCCAAGTGGCTTAATGGTACTTTCTAAAGAAGCAGAAAAAATGGCAGCATTTTTTGGAGTCAATCTCCACATTTGTTTTGTTCAATCTTCTGTTGTATTTAGCAAAATTATCGTTTTAAATGAACAGTTTAAATATGGATTAAATGTGCATTTCAAATCAGTCTATGATCTGAAGGAGATTTGAGAAACCCAGAAGGGAAACCCAGGTTAGTAACAAGCAGTGAATTTAAATTTTTTTTTTTTTTTTTTAAGTTCGGTGGTTCTTGACCACTTCAGACTCTGCGTCTGTGTTTAAAATAGTGCCACCTGATTACTATTTTTAGGTCTAGCATTATATTCTTCTGGAAAACAAAAGAAAAAGGGACAAATACCAGAGGTTGTCAGTTGAATCTAAAAAAGATTCTCTATTAAAGATGGTGTAGCTGCATGAAGTTATGTTGATTTACACCTAAAGATTTGAAAATGAGTGTCTAGGTCTTTATGGCAGGACATTGTGTGTCCTAATTAAGCCTCATTCTAAATTGAAATAAGGCTGTATGAATCTACAGACTGCAGAACAGCTGTCATTTGCTATTTCCTGATGAGTAACTTGCAAAAATCAAAATATGGCCTATGATGGTGAATTAATGTCATTTTAGCTCTTAATCCTTGAAAAAAGGCAGTGGCTTTCCATTTCTGGTGAGGAAGATTCCTGTCAGCTCTGAGGCTGATTTGTTTGTTTTTTGGATTTTTGATGGGACCTAGTAGTTCTAAAGTGGTAGTTGATTCATTTTAGTTAAATGTGCTTGTGAAATAAAATAGGTCACTAAAAAAAGAAAGAAATGTTTCCTAAAAAAATGTTCTATCTATTTGCTATGTTTTTATCTTATTAGATACAGTATCAATTTTGGTCTCTAAAACTCTCTGATTCTTTTTTTGTAATAGTTATTTTTAAGGAGTTTAAAAGATAATATCTTTTAGGAGGAGTTTTTTGGTACATATCTGAAAAAATACCCAAGGAGGGGGAACCCTTAAAGTAAAATATAGTAACTGCAATATGTTTCTATTCACTTGTTTTATTGTACCATTTTGTACGAAATGAAATGTTTGCAGTTTTTTTTTTTGTTTGTTTGTTTTTGTTTGTTTGTTTTTTTGGTCTACTGACTTCTTAGGCATAGAGTTAATTGTTTCTCCAAAGTAAATATCTTCTTTATCAATTCTCTTTATGTATATGTGTATGTTTAAAATAGTGCCACCTGATGTCCATTACCTGTTTAAAGTATTTTCCCAGAATCTTACATTGTTTAAGTGTCTAGGGCCAGAATTTTAACTGTAGCCACAGGCCACACTTACCTGTAAGGTAGGTGAGGGAATTTACTTTTATCTGGGTACATTATTGGCCTATATAAAATTAAGGCTTCTTTAAATGGAAGAGTTGGACCATAGATTCTATATAGGCACTATACAGAATCTATACCTATATTGATTTGTATAGCAAATATATTCTGTATAGGCAAATTAAATAGATGATAAGCAAACATCCCCAAGGGAGTAGAGTAAATGTTCTTGCCACTGAAAGATACTCAGTTAATTGATAGGGAACTTCTTAGTCAATACCTTAGCTTATTAACCTTGTAGAATATTTTCTGTGTTTGGCACAATGCTTGCAACAAAAATCTCTAATTTTGTGCTAGAGATATAGCTTAATGATAGTCCTTGTCTGGTATGCACAAGAGCCTGGGTTTGATCCCCAGTACTGCAAAAAAAAAAAAAAAAAAAATCTCTGGTTTTATAATTTGATGGACTAAAACCAAATAAATGAGTGTTTTCTGAAGTGTTTGCTGCATTTTAAAAGTTTATTTTAAAAGATAAATGGAAGATTTATCTTCTATTAAGTTATCCTTATTTTCTATTTATTTTCTGGTGTCTTCCAGAATTAAGCATTATTCCTTCTCAGGCTCCTTTTGTTCCTTTTGCTGACAGATTCTTCACTAGTAGGTTCAATTTAATTATTAATGTTAAATGTTAAAATGGAATTGGTTTTTGTAATGTGCATTTATGTTGTGAGGTTTTTAGTTTTTTTGTGGTACTAGGGGATGAACCCAGGGCCTTGTGTATGCTAGACAAGTACTCTCCCACTAAATTATTCCTAGACCCTTATAATACACTTTTTTTTTAAATTTTTTTTTTAGTTATATGTGGGCACAGTATTTTTATTTTATTTTATTTTTTTTATGTGGTGCTGAGGATCAAACCCAGGATCGAACCCAGGGTGCTGAGGATCGAACGCGTGAGAGGCGAGCGCTCTACCGCTGAGCCCCAGCCCCAGCCCTTATAATACACATTTTAAACTCTTACTTTTTTATTGTTAATAAGAAATTTAAAAACCATTTTAAATTTCTAAGTTTGTAGATGTAGATTTCTGTGGTTATATAATATACTTATGCAAAATCTGGAAATTCCTAAATAAGTAGGAAGAGGCTTTTTGTCATTTGACATCACTCAATCAGTTATTTATTTATAAAGATGTCCCTGAAACTTACCCAAGAATTTTGAGTAATTTTAAGCCAAAATTCCCTAGGAATTTGAAATAGTAATGTTTGTCATTCATCTGAACAAAATTATTTTCATGAAAAATTACTAATTTATTTTCTGTCAAAGGAACCAAGAGATTGAAGTCTATATCTAGTATATAGTCTAGAATTCTCTGTATTTTTATATTTTAAGAAGGAATGACTGAGGAGTCCTCATTTCAACCTTAATATAAGTGGTTTGAAACGTTTTACTTTTAAAAATAAATTACAGAAAATTGATTTTTAGCCAAAATATTGGTATTTCTGGTTTATAGGCTTTGAGTTCACTCTAAGAAATATATATCTCAGTGAGAAAATATTTAATTTTACTCTTGACTGGCATTATAAGTGTAATCAGAGTTTAGGCTGAAAGTAATAAGAGCCTAAAACATGTGAATGACCATAGGAATTGAAAAAAAGGGAGAAAGGTAAAAGGATTTAACATCTTATTTGAAAAGAAGAAATATGACAAAAAGGTTTGCAAGAGATTTTCATTTCAGACGTGTGAATTTTGAGAAGTCCACCTATCCAATCAGTGGTTCTCAAAGAGCATATTGAGATTCTTTGTGGACTTTTTTTTTTTTTTTAATAGACACATACCCGTGGCCATCCCTTTCCTAACTGCCAGTCCTACTTCACCCAGTTTATAATGTGAACTTTTAGGGAACATAGAAGAATCTTGAAAGAAGAAGGAGTCATTTTTCAAACTTTATATGCCTACAACCCTTCCAAAGTTATACATTTTGAAGGAAGCGTATAATTTTGGGAAGGAGAAGCCCCATAGGTGGCACGGATAAACATCATTCCTACCATTCTCCCAAACCAAATTGGGGAATTATTAATATTAGTAGACTATCCAGCTGTCAATTTGGAGCAGAGGTTGTGGTACAGATGCAGATTTGTAGTTTTCTCTGCAGAAAAGAAGACCTTGTATAATTGGACAAACTGGTTACTGAAAGGGCAGAGAATCTTAGGGTACAGAGCACCCAGAGGGCAGAATGAACTGGGAGTTATGCTAGGAAGTATGGGTCAGTGGTGCTACAGGGGATAAGTTAAATGAGGACTGAAAAAAGGAATGAGAAGATGCGTGATAATCCGTTAGACAGCTGTTTATCAGTTATAATTTTAAGGGGTTGAAGAATGAATAGAGAGGATGCATATATGGAAAGAACAGGTATGGACTATTTCATGTTATTCAGCAGTAAAGGAAGAGAGAGAAAACTGGCAGCTGGAAGCTGTGGGAAGATATTTTTCTTCCTTGGAGGAAACTTAGGCATTTTGTGATCAAAAGTGAAAGAGTCAAAAGTTCTTGGCGTGGCACAGAAAGGCCTTTTTGATCTGTCCTTTGTCCCATGTCTGCTCCTCCAGCATTACCTCTTTTCACTTATCCTCAAAAGTTTCCTGCCTCAGCCAAACTGAACCACCATGCTCTTGGTGATGCTCATGCTTATTAGTGCTTAGGATTCCCCAGATTCATCTTTGAGTCATTTCACAACCTATTACTCAGAAAACCAGCAGAATGGACTTCATCTAGGCATTAGAATGCACAATTTATAAACCTGCAAACCAGCAGAATGGACTTCATCTGGGAGTTAGAAATGCACAATTTGTAAACCTGCTGAAGCAGAATCTGCATTGTAACAAAATTTCCAAGATGACTCATAGGGCTTTGAAATTTAAAAATTGTCCAGCAAGCCTGTTAGCCCCTAGAGCTCAGCCACTCTGTATGCTTTTACTTATCTCTCCTGTGCATTGCCAGGTGTCATTAAGTATCTGGCCAATGACAATGTTTTGATTTTATCAAAATGCATAATGAGCACTGACTATATGACAGGTACTGTTCAAGGTAGGAAAATCACCAATGAACATGGTAGATAAGTTTCTACCCTTATGAAACTTACCTAACATGGGAAGAGATAGACAAATGTGTTAAGAAGTAAGAATTTCAGATATTGATATAAAAAAATAACATGGGCTGGGTACGGTATTGCATGCTATAATCCCAGCAACTCGGTGAGGTTGAGGTAGGAGGATTACAAGTTCAACATCAGCTTCCACAACTTAGAAAGTACTCATATCAAAAAATAAAAAGGGCTGGGGATATATCTTAGTGGTATACACCCCTGGTTTCAATCTCCAGTACCAAAAATAAATGGGGCGATGGAATATAAACTTAATAGGCAGAGTATATAGGGGATCTATTTAAAATACATTAGTTTTAGGCCATGCCTGTTGAGACAAGAATGCTGAGGAGAGCTAGCTTGCCTTTTTTTTTTTTCAAATACAGAAATAAATCTGGCATAAAAGAACAAGGCAAGGTGTTATCGGTGATGAGATCAAAGAGGTAAGCAGATGCTAAATCATGTTAGGCAATGAGTTTCAATGCTATAGACCCACTGCCCCTTAATTTAACAAATATTTCACAATACTACTTCAATATCCTGCAATGAAAGTCATAGCTAATATAATTCACACAAGTGCTTGTTCCGCACTATAAAGAATAAATAGAATGAGTGTGATTTATAATAAATAATAAATATTTTCAGTATGTTAAAGTTTACTCATAGCAACATTATAGAACATAATAAAGTTACATGAAATTTAATACATAAAAGTGTTGTGAATGTGAACTGCAATGCAGACTGATAAAGATGAAATTATTGGTGTTTCAATTTGTGTCCTTGGTGACCAACTCTGGGTAAAGTTTTGAGTAAAACAGTCTTTGATTTTCACAGTAGTTACATTAAAGAAAAATTCATGGTAGAATAAAAGTGCAAAAAGTACTTTGTGTTTAAATATAACAAGAAGAAGTTTCTAGGCTCAGCTAGTTATAAATATATTCTTTACTTACAGAATCTCCGATGGGATAGTTGAAGGTCTTGCAGGATATGCAAGAACACATCGTATTTATTTATTTATTTATTTAAGGTGGACAAAATATCTTTATTTTATTTTTATGTGGTGCTGAGAATCGAACCCAGTGCCTCATGCATGCTAGGTGAGCGTGCTACCACTTGAGCCACAACCCCAGCCCGAACACATCATTTTTTGTGTGGGTCTTCTCCATACATCACAGGACATTTAGGATCTTGCAGCTCTATCCACTAACTGCCATTAAGAGCTCTCTAGTAATTGTAACAAGCTAAAATAATGTCTCCAAAAAATTCTCTTAGGAACTTGGTACTACTGTTGAGGATCACTGAGTGGGTTATGTGCCATGGTAAGAAGTTTGGATTTTATTCCTAATGCATTGTAACTACTGCAGGGTTTCAAATGAATGAGAGAAAGGTGAGGGGAGTATAATCTCTAGCTTCTGACTGGACAATGGACTTCAAGTAGAGAAAATAACCTAAGAAATATAACTAATAGGACAAGATTTTAGAGGCAAAACAAGGCAATCAAAGATTCAGGTAAAGAATTACTTTTAAAAACAATAGGAAAATGTCTTAAGTGACTGGAAAGTAGAAAGAATGGATAGTGATATAAATAGTTAGAGATGACGGTAAGAACTTCTGGATTACTTTGGATGGTTCCAGTCTTATCAGTAAAAAAAAACTATATGGTGATCTGCTGACTGGGACCAAAGTTAGGGTAGAGGATTGTGAGTGGAAGAATGGGAATAGGTTATATGAAGTATATACCCAGGGAATAACCAGGAAAATAATGAAAAAGGATTTAATAACAGCAGTGAAGTCCCTTAGCAAAAGTATAAAATTATGTCCATTATTGTTTTATGGATTTTTATATAGCCTCTCTTGGCAGATGGGTAACAAAGAAGGGCATATTTAGTTTTTTTAGGATTGGTAGATTGGTGCGATGCAAGGTTAGAAGAATGAGGAACCCAAAGGTGCAAGTGATACCATAGCTAAAATAATTAAAATGGCTGATGGTATAGTGCAGGCTAGAACAGAAAAGGCAGGTAAAATCAGTAGGGACTAAAACACATGAGAAAATAGGGAAGAAGCAAGGGAAATAGATGGAGGTTCACTTGAAGAGCTGGATTGGAAGTCATAGAAGAAGATATTTCTGAATTCGAGATGTTAGAAGTAAAACAGTTCAAAGTGATAGTGAGATTCAAGCTGAATGTGCTCATGAATAGTAGAGCTAAAATGAAGTTGCATACCATTAGAAGTGAGGCAGTCAGCAAACTCAAAATCTAAGAAAGGATCCTCATGTGTAAAGTTTAATTTTTTGTTCAGTTATTTTGTGATTTCATTTTACTTGCCTAATATTTATGGTACAGTTTCCTCACACTGTAATATAAACCTAATAAGGTCAGATGCTTTGTCTCTTAATTCTTTATTCCAGCATCAAAATATTACCTGGCACATAGTAAATAAGTGCTTCTGTCAATAATTGTTAAATGCATGAATAAATAACAACTACCATTTCTTTATTAAGCCCCTTCCAGAAATATGCAAAGTACCTTAGACACATATTCCAAACTCTACAAAGCAGGTTTTTTAAACCCCCTTTTTCAAAGGACGCTGAAGCAGAAAGGTAGCATAGAATAGGAATGGCAGATTGCCTGGGTTTGAATCCAACTTTGCCGTTTACAAGCTATGTGACTTTGTCATCAGTGAAATAGTAATTTATAACAGAATGTACCTTCTAACACTGTTGTAAGAATAAATTAGTTCATATTTATATACTTGTTAGAACAATGACTAGCATATAGTAAGAACTATATGAATATCTGTTAATCAAATAAAATAAACATGGCTAGTAAGGGTGAGAGTTGAGATTCAGACCAATGTTTGCTAACTCTAGTCTTTCCCACTACACCAAGAAATTACCATGTCACATTGTTATACATGATATTTCTGGGTATTTTTATTCAGGAAATCTGTTCATTCAAATAGCAACCTTAATTCCACACATCCCAATGTTCATACTTTTACTAATGAAATTCACTTGTGTCACATCATTCAACATTAAGCCCAAGAACTAGGAATATCTACCAAACGGTAAGTATTGCTCCATGTGCTTAGGGAAAATGTATTCTGCAATATTAATCAGTATATTTTTGCAAGAATTAAAAGCCTAACATACTTAGCATGGGCAAACCAAACCAATTTAAAAAAACCCACTTTCTGTGCTTTAATTTACAAGGTAATTAGATTACCATACCCAGTTATCTGTGTGTCATTAGTATCTGAATCACACTAAAAATTAGTGGTTAGTTTGTAGCTTAATATACAATCACTACATTGAAATACAATCTGTCTCAATGAATTTTCTTATTCATTATCCTGTGTAAAGTCAATAATAGATTATTAAATTTTTAATGACCCTTCTTATTTCATTTTAGATTTTATGTTTACAATAAAAAGAGACGTCTTATCAACACACCTTACGTGGATAATTCCTATAAGTGGGCTGGTGGTGGATTTCTGTCTACAGTGGGTGACCTTCTGAAATTTGGGAATGCAATGCTGTATGGTTACCAAGTCGGGCTGTTTAAGAACTCAAATGAAAATCTTTTACCTGGATATCTCAAACCAGAAACAATGGTTATGATTTGGACACCAGTCCCTAACACAGAAATGTCTTGGGATAAAGAGGGTAAATATGCAATGGCATGGGGTGTTGTAGAAAAAAAACAAACACATGGTTCTTGTAGGAAGCAACGGCATTATGCTTCACATACTGGAGGTGCAGTGGGTGCCAGTAGTGTCCTGCTAGTCCTTCCTGAAGAACTGGATACAGAAGTTATAAATAACAAAGTCCCCCCAAGGGGAATAATTGTTTCTATCATATGTAACATGCAGTCTGTTGGCCTCAATAGCACTGCTTTAAAGATTGCCCTGGAATTTGATAAAGACAGATCAGAGTGATACCATAACATCACAGGTGCAAAATAACCTGTTCTTTTTTTTAATCATTAAAATTCCAAAATATGAGATTTTTATGAATAAATTTGTAATAGACTTCAATGGAATGCAGAAAATTATGTACTTGTAATTGCTTAATTTTGTAACTGTCTTTTATTATAGAATTTGTTCTTTATACTCAGGGAAGTAACTATAGTTTCTACTTTTTGAAAAAAGTGTTGACTGTTGAAATAAAATATTCTGATAAAAAGATGTACTTTTTGAATGTGTAATGAGGAAATCTCATTCAGCAGGAGCTTCTGTGTATTGACCTTTTAATATGACAGCTGAAACAAGATTATGAGAAATTGTATATTAGTTATCTATTACAGCTTAAAAGAGCAAACATTTATCATCTCACAGTTTCTGAGGCTCAGGAATTGAGAAGTAATATTGTTGGGTGGGTCTTTTGCAGTCTCCAACAATGTTGCAGACAAGGTATTGTAGTTTTCTCAAGGGTTCTCTGACACTAGAGGAAATGCTTCCATGAGTCACTCCTATGGCTGATAAGTGAGATAAGGTCTCACTTAGGTTTGTCACCACAAGGACCTCTCTGTAGGGCTGTTGGAGAATCTTAATGTCATGGCAGTTGGCTTCCGCCTAGCAAATGACAGAACACACATGAGCAAAATGTAAGCACATCAGGCAAAAGTCAATATATTTTAGAAGTCATACTATCACACTTGCCAAATTTCCTAGGTCACATGGGACCCAATATAATGTTGAAGAGACTACATGAAGTATAAATTTCATGAGGTAGAGATCATTGGCAGTCAGCTTGAATGCTGGCTGCCACAGTCCGATGTCTTGTCTCTATTGATTTATGTCCTTCCCACATGCAAAATAAACTTAACTCCCAAGTCCTCCAGAAGTTTCATCCCATTGTAGCAGCAGCACAAAGCCCAACATCTTATCATCTAAATCAGGTCTAAATGTGAATAAGTCTCCTTGGCAATAGTTCTGGATAGTTCCTTAAGTACAGTAATTCAAGTATATAGTTCCTTTTCATATTAAGACCTGTGAACTAATACAAGTTATTTGCTCCCCACAGGTACACTATACAACAGATGGAGAGTTACTGTTGTAGTCCCTCCTATTCAAAAAGTTTTGAGAGGGTGTCCATGGCAATCCCAAAATCCTCTGGCAACTAACTTGGCAGCTCCTTGATTATTACTTAAGGCTTGGCTTTTGACTGTTTTCTGGGCTCTTGGTTCAGATGTTATTCTTTATTCATGTAAGGTAGCATGTGTTTCCAGCTGAGTGATTTTTCTCAGCCTGTTTCCTGCATGTTAAAGTTAGGAGGGCCAAAGGTCTCTTTATCTGCCCTTTCAATCTAATTAGCAGTGTTTCTGACAATATAATATTTTTAAATGTGAGAGTATCCTGCTAATTTTACTGCAGTTTATGCCAGTAGACAAAATCTACACCCAAGTGCCCTTCAAAATAAGCCTCTAATTTGGAATTAACTTGAGATCATGTTTTCCTGGAAGTGTCCTAGATTTTATCTTTGCCTTGAGGCCATTTCTTAATTTTAGCATCATCTGTCATCTGAAGATAGGAGAACTTAAAAAACTAATTATTTATTCATTTTTATTTGTTTATTTCCTTTATCTCATCTCTTGTACGTTGGTATAAGCAGCAAGAACTCAGGAGGCACATTCAGCACTGAGTCTGGAAATCCCCTTTAGGTCACCCGGTTCATGAGGCACTATTCTATTCTCTGTTACTGCAAGCAATAGTGTTGCTACACTTTCTGCTGCTACACAACCAGAATTCCCTTTCCTCTAATCTGTAATAAGATTTTCATCACTTTCCTTAAGTCCACATCTATAGCATCCTCAAAAGCTATCACGGTTTCTTCAAGGCTCTTCATGTTTTCACTAACACTATCTTTAAAGTCCTTCCAGTTTCCATGCTTTTTTCCAGATTCTTGGTGTGTGTGTGTGTGTGTGTGTGTGTGTGTGTGTACAGTTCAGATAAAATGCATAGTTAATGCCACAAGACTCATCCTTTAAAGCATACAGTGGTTTTTAGTACATTCACAAGATTACCACTATCCAGAATGTTTTCACCCAGAAAAGAAACTTTGTTTCTATGAGCATTTGCTCCCCATTCCTCTCTTCTTCCAATACCTAATAACCAGCAACTTAGTAGGTCTTTGTGGTTTTTGATTATGGATGATTTGTATACGTACAGTATGTGGTCTTTTGTGTCTGAACTTTTTCATTTGGTATAGTGTAAATTAGCTATTGCTGCATGAAAAAAATTACCCCCAAACTTAATATCCTCTTACAGTCTCTGTGTTTTAGAAGTTCAAAGCAGCTTAGCTGGACGGTCCTAGCTATCTCCTATAAGGTTGCAGACAAAATGTCCACAGGGGCTTCAGTCAACCGAAGGCTTGACTAAGGCTGGAACATCTGACTGTAAAGTGGCTCGCTCACATGGCTTTGGGCCAGAGGCCTCTCTTACTGGGTTTTGGCAAGAGGTATCAGTTTCTCACCACTTGGGCTTCTCCATAGCTTGTCTTAACTGTACTATGGCTTCCCTTAAAGTAAATGAAGAGAGAACTAGGCAAAAGCCACAGTGTTTTTATAATCTAGGCTTGGAACTAATCTTATTCAAAGATCAACACTGACTTACTGTGGGAGAGGACTGTACAAAGGCATGAACACCAGAAGTTGCAAATCACTGGGAGCCATCTGGGAATGGCTCCTCGGATGGCTTATTATAGTGTTGTTGACATTGGAATATTTTGCTGTCACATCCTAGAGGCTACCACTGTGCCACTAAATTCAGGAAAACTCAAAAAGAAGTCAAAGTTCTGTACACTCTAATAAATATTTTTCACAAGTTCTGAGCCCTAAGTCCATCTCATCACTCACCACCTTATTGAAGTAAATAGAGTTCTGGGTTGCTTTAAGTGTAAATAGAGTGTCTCACTATAACAGACCCATTTCATCTCCTTATTTCTCCTGATGTCTGTCTGGTATTACTGTTTGTCAAATTTCCCAATCCATGCCCTCCTTGAAAAACATAAAAGGTCTCACCTTCTCTTAAAGCTATTTTAAAATTTAAATATGCTTTAAATATTGTCACTAAAAATCAAAATAACTAATTTTTAAAAGGTTTCTGATATTAATGATATAGCTTTTTATCATATTAATGATATAACTTTTTTGAGCCTTTAAATACATACAGTAGTTGCTTTTAAATTTTTTAGAATTCTTGTAGAAACTCTGAGATATGAATCTTCTCAGAAAATGAGCCAGTATACAAACATCAGAAGTTCACAGACCCCAAATTTAGAATTTCTCTTAGATATTTTTGCCACAATTACTTATATTCTTAATGATGTTAGATTTCTTAGTATTGATAAGTCTTCATTTCCCACAAAATGATCTCTCTGGCATAACTGATCCTTAATATTAGGGTAAAGAACAACTTAAGTTTTTTGTTTCTTTGTTGTTGTGGTTGTTGAAACTTACAACTTATCAAGCTGATCATTGGCTACAAATGATTTGCTTTATTTTTTCTTCTGTTAAGTTGAACTTTTGTGAAACTTAAAAAAAAAAAAAATACTAGAAAGATACAGAAAGCTTCACGTGAAACAAATAACCATATTCCCAAAACCCAGAACTTAAAATGTTAACATCTAGTCAAATTAGTCTTTTTAAAATAATAAGTAGGGCTGGGTTTATGGCACAGTGATAGAGTGCTTGCCTAACATGTGTGGGACACTGAGTTTGATCCTTGGCACCACATAAAAGTGAACAAATAAAGGCATTGTGTCTATCTACAATTCAAAAAAATAAACATAAAAAAAATAATAAATAGGGGCTAGGGTTGTGGCTCAGTGGTAGAGTGCTCACCTAGCATGCCTGAGGCCCTGGGTTCGATTCTCAGCACCACATAAATAAAATATAGTGTCCACCTAAAACTAAAAAATAAATATTTAAATAATAATAAGTAGATAAGGCTGAAGACCCCTTTAACCATCAAAGTCCCACTCCTTTTGCCCAGCAAGCATCTCTCATCAGGAATTAGTGTATATCCTTCCACTTCATTGTTTGATACTTTCACAGCCATACATATGTATCCATATTTAATATGTAGTATTAATTTTTGTTATTTATATACAAATAGTATCATATTATACATGTTTTCTACATTCCTTTAAATTTACATTGTTTTTGTGATCTGGACAAGTTGATACACATGAATCCAGTTTGTTGTTGACTGCTATAAAACATCACTATCACATTGGCACTATAGACAATGTAAGAAATATCTTTTTCTTGGGTTGAATCATATGAAATTACTGTTCTTGTATGTCAGAAACATTTGAATATGACAGTTTTATATGGTTGGACCTGTTTATATGGCAACACTTTTTAACATCTAATCTTGAATTTTAAAAATATTTTTTAGTTGTAGATGGACACAATACCTTTATTTATTTATCTTTATGTGGTGCTGAGGATCAAACCCAGGGCCTCACAGGTTAGGCAAAGCGCTCTACCACTGAGCCACAACCTCAGCCCTTGAATTTTTGATTATGCAAACTATATGCAAAACTGTAGGATTTTTATTTGCATTAACCTGCTGTCAGTGAAAGCTAGACATACTTGTATATGTTCATTGGTCATTTGTGTTTTCTTTAACATAAATTTCCCACTTATACTTTGCTTATTCAGACTAGGGAAAACAAAGTACTTCATTAAGGATTGATGGTGGACATTTTCATGGATTAGGGAATGAATAACCTTGATCAATATTAGAGTTCTCCCAAAGGTAAGAGACTGTATAATGGCTACAATTTCCTCCCATTTCATTGTACATGCAAGTTTGCAACATGATTTTGTCATGGTTTTCATCCAAAGGTGGAGCTGGGTGAACTACTCCCTTGAAGCTGGCTGGTTTTGACTTGCTTTGATCCATAGAATGTGGTAGAAATAATGTTGCACAAGTTCCTGCTTTTAAGCCTTAGGATACCTTTAAGCTTCTATATTCACTATCTTAAAAAACTACCTCAAGAATGCCATGTAAAGACAGACTAGCTTACTAGAGAATTAAGATACCCCAGCTGCCAGCAACACCAGCTGCCAGACATGTGACTAAAGCCAGGTTAGATTTTCCACTCCAGTTGTGCCTCCAGCTAAAGGCAGTCACTCATAATCGTGAAGAGTAATTAATTATTTTTTTAAGCCACTTAATTTGGAAATCGCTTGTTTTACAGTAGTTAATTAACACAATTGTGCTCTGATATGCTAATGAGGGGTAAATTTTAGGGAAAAATAACTTTAAAATACTTGATTAATAGATAATATCCTTTTTTATTATTAACAGAGAATTTACTGTAAGAGCATTGTCCTAACCACTTTGTAAGTTATCTTGTTTTATCTTTAAAACAACCCTATGAAGTTGTTTTACTATCCTTGTTTTTCCCAGAATCACAAGCAATTAACCACTAGAACTTGTTTTAGACTGAGCTATATCTGCCCCTAATACCTGTTTATGTAAAAAACTATCCTGCCTTCCCAAAGGCGGGGGTGGTGGTGGGGGGTGTACCTCTACAAATTTGCCAGAGCAAAAAAGTCACATTTAGTGGCATGCAATTTTATCGATGCAATTCAGTTTTAAAAAAAGAAAAAAAGAATTTAAAGTCAAAGGCTGGGGATGTAGCTCAGTAGCAGAGCACATGTGCTCAATCCTTAGCACCCCACACAACACACACACACACACAAAGTCATACTAAAAAATATATATTGAGGGCTGGGGTTGTGGCTCAGTGGTAGAGCACTTGCTCAGCATGTGTGAGGCACTGGTTTGATTCTCAGCACTGCATATAAATAAATGAATAAAATAAAGGTCCATCAACTGAATTTTTAAAAATATCATTAAATAATACATATATAGAATGGAATGGACATCACTACCCTACGTACATGTATGAAGAAGACACGAATGGTGGGAATATACTTTGTATACAAGCAGAAATATGAAAAATTGTGCTCTATATATGTAATATGAATTGTAATGCATTCTGCTGTCATATATAACAGAATAAAAATTTAAAAAAATGTTTACATAATACATAGATTTTAATTAATATATCTGGCTGCAAATAGAATATACCACTTTTCAAATTATTATAAAGGCAAAGTCGTCATAATAAAGTCATGCTCTTAATGCCCCCTCTGTTCTAAATACATATCACGAAAAGTGAAATAAGAAAATTGAAAAGTAATGAATGAACACAAAACACTGAGCAGACTGAAGATGAGGGCATTCTGGGCTCGGGGTGGCAATTTAAATTTCTATTCCTATAGAATAATCAACATTAAAACTGTGTCCCTAAGACAAATGTATAAAATGTAGGCTTTTAACCCATTTTGTCCCATTGTCCCAGATAAAAACTTAAACTGAACAACATAAATATAACACTTATGGTTATTTTGAAATATTTGAATATGTATTTAGAGAATTTAAAAATTTGGCACTTAATGGGTTAACTAAATTTGACAGGACTAATTTCTTTCTAAGGTTTTGAGGTTTTGCTATGCAAAAAGCAGTAGATCCGACATAGTAGGGAGGATATGAACCAGTACAGGTAGAACAGAAATAGCAGAAATTTTGCTATTCTGTCATCCCATTTGAAATAAAATTAATGTAAGCATGGGTCAACAGTAAATACTATTACTTGACAGAATCCTTTCTGTCTACAGTTGTAAAAAATGTAGCTATAATATCCTAAAAGGATATATTCAGTCCTACATACAGCAACTTGGAAAATGTTAGAAAGACACAAAATAATCAGAATACATTTTTTAAACGTTTAAACCAAATTCACATACACAGTATAAAAAAATTGATAGCATACTCATACTTTAAAAAAGACAAGGGGGGCGGTTGTCCATAATTAAAACTTTATTGAAAAACACCAAAATAGGAGATCATTGTTGTATACCTTACAAAATCAAATGTAATTACATTATCTTGGAAGAGTAACTAGAATTACTGAACTTATAAGGCTTCTGTGAGAAAACATAAATTCTGGAAGTTGCACAGATCATTAGTGTTGCTTTCTTCTAAATGAACAACCTGCAAAGGAATCACAAGAGTATATTAAAATGAAGTTTATTTCATCTTTGGTAAAACTTCAGTAGCAAAAAGTATGTTTTAAGTAAAAACTTCAGTTTTAGGAATATTAGATTGATATATACATACAAATTATTTATCCCTTTATATCACAAATTTGCTATAATAAATCCATTATGGTTTATTCTGCTATGACCATAATTGTCACTCTGGTTTCTTAAATCATATAATGGAGTCTTGACCATTAGCCTGAATTCAACAATAAAAAACTGTTTTGAAGATAGTTTTTTAGAACTATTCAAAATAGTTTTCCTCAAAAAGTAACTCCAAGTTCTTCTCAGGTCTGTTAGGAAAACTGCTATAGATGCACCTTTGAACCATAAGTCAGTATTTGCACACAAAAGTCCAAAATCATACCATGAAATAAAGGTTTCAAAAATCTTGCGAATATATTTTAAGAGTAATATTACTCTTAAATATCAGTCCAAATCATACCATGAAATAAAGGTTTCAAAAATCTTATGAATACACTTTAAGAGTAATATTACTCTTAAATATCATATGCTGACTTTGTACTCAGATCTTACCAAATCACACTAAATAGACCTTGGATTTACTGTTAATACCCTCGTAACTATTTCAGTGAAAACAACACAGAACTCACAGCTCCAAAATAAATTTCACACCAAAATAAACTTCATATCATAATGAAGTTGTAAATCTGCAAGTATTACTATGAAAAACTATATACAAAATTATTTTTTCTTACTGCTCTAAAGTGAAAGAGGAATTAAAGAGTTTTATATTAATCATTAAGTAGTTGTTCATAAAAATGAAACCTGTGGCATTTTAATTATATAATAGTTATCTTTTCTTCAGTTGGCAATGATAAAAAACTATCTCAAGTTAAATATACCAAATACATATGGAACAAAATATTTACAAGAGAAATTTTTAAATCCTATGATTTTTAAAATCATAGGATTATATGTAGTTACTCTTGCTCCCATTCTGATTTATTTTTAATTTCTTCCAAGCTAAGCAAACTGGGTGAATAAGTACAAAAGAAAGTGTTCCAAATTTAGAAAAACAATAAAGGAGATCTTTGTAAAGTCAAGAGTATGAATTTATCCAAATGAACTGGGCACTCTTTACTAAAAAAGTCCACAATGAAAAATTTAAAAAATATCTCATCACTGGGTTAGAAAATATCAAATGATAAACCTTCTGTGAGTCTGGCCTTTCCTCCTGTAGGCTGGCACAACACTGTTGAACAACCTACACAAAGAACCACTGTCTGGGCATGGCTAAAAACTGTGGTAATCTTGTAGCAACCTGGAAAAAAAAAAAAAAGGCAATATTAAAAGTGAAAAGCTGATGAAATCAGCACCTGTTTGGCATATCTAGTAATATGTAAATAAATATTATTTAAAAAGTAATGTTTTATTAATCTCATGTAAGGATTTAGTGCTCCAACATCAAGTCACATATGTTACAAACTTTTCTAGTAACCACGTAAGTTTGTTTAAAGGGTAAAAAATGAATATTTTCTTAAACTTGATATTTCAAAAATACTAGCATTTCAACATGTAATCAATTTTTTTGTAATGCTACATCTTCAAAGTCCAGTGTACCTTTTACCCTTAAAGACCATCTCTGTTTTGACTGGACACAGCCAAATGTGCTCAGTAGCCACATATGGCTAATGGCCACCACACTGGGCAGCCTGGCTTACACTGAAAAATCAACTTTTCATCACATCATAAAAAAGAAAACTCATCATCTGAACAACTTAATGGATTTATTAAGTCAATTATCAGATTCCCTTCGGATGCCCATCTTTACCTTTCCCAAATATGTTTCTACAATGACTTGAGTACATTATTATGAAAATATTCCTTGTGACATTTTCAATTCTGTAATTTCATTTCTATTCAACAGAGGATCCTAACATCTATACATACATAACAAAAGAGAAATCTCTTCAGAAATTTCCCGTAGGAAAAGAATTAAAATTTGAAATTTTACCTGGACATTTTACATCCATAAAATAAGAATTTGGACTTTGAACTAGCCGTTTCTTTTTATGTTTTTTCTTTTCCTCTTCCAAGGAAGGATGTAGCAAATCTCTAGCCAACTAAATAAAAAGGCACATTATTATTATTGGAGTTTAACCAAAATACTGGCATATTTAACCATACAGGAAATACACATGCAAAATAGGAACAACAGTCATACTTGATAACAATTAAGATATTTTAAAATTTTAATGATCCGATCATTTTCGCCAATACTTTGCGTTTCCAAGGACCTGCCATAGGGCTTTGTGACGATCAGAACGCCAAAGGTAAAGCTAAACTCGTTGTTTCCTCAACTACATAATAGTCTTCAATAAAAACAAAACTGCGATGCTAAGAACAAGACTGACTCTGGACTCGCTGAAAGTAGAAACCGCTGAAGTCGTAAGTCCTCGCCAACGCCTTGGTGATTTCTGCCCTCGGGGCAGAAATCTGATCTAACAGAACTTGAGATGAGACCGCCCTGGACGGAATTAGTACGTAAAACAACTGCTAAGGCAATGTTGAAAAGGAAACAAGCAAGAAACAGCCTCCCAGAGAAAGCTTCAGGGGCGAGAACCACGAAGCACCAGAAAACCAAAAAAGATTCCAACGATTACAGTCTCGTCGGCGCCTACCCAAAATAAGTGACGCTGGGAACAGTTCCACCCCTAGCCACCGACTCCAGATGGCAGTCCAGGGCGGCTCCGGGTCCACCCGGCTCCACGCCCGTGCAGGGCCCGCCATGCCGCGCTGCCCGGGCAAGCCACAACAAGCCCTCACACGCGAGAAGTGCCCAGCGATTCCAGCCGCCGGCCACCTCTGGCAGGGAGCGTCGCGGTCAGGGGAAGCCGTTAGGCTCAACTGCCCCCTATAACCCCGGACAGACCGAAAGCCCGAAATAAATCCTGAGGCCAAAGTAAACAACTCACAGGCATGGTGATGCTTTCGCAAGCACGGTCCGTCCAGATCGAGCAGGCGACAGACTCTTCTGGCTAGCAGCACGCGATCGGGCGCTCGGCACAACTTCCGGGATAGAGGTGGCTGGGAGGAGCGGAGCGGACGGTGGGGCGGGCTCGTCCACTCTAGGCACTCTTCTCGGTGGTGAGGACGCTCCGTCTGGGTCAGCGGGTGTAGGCCAACGAAGGTTCCCAGGGTGGCGAGGGTGGTGCTGTCCTCATCCCCACGAACCTGCCGCTAGGCCGCAGGCTCCGCCCTGAGCCAACGGCGTTTGGGCCAGGCTCAGGCTGTAGTGTGCCGGGCTGGAGGGCCACGGCGAG
This sequence comes from Marmota marmota marmota, assembly GCF_001458135.2. Taxonomy (NCBI): domain Eukaryota; kingdom Metazoa; phylum Chordata; class Mammalia; order Rodentia; family Sciuridae; genus Marmota; species Marmota marmota. The sequence continues at coordinate 17,967,029 of NW_026000229.1, read as the reverse complement.
CTTAGGCCGGGAGAGGGGAGCTGGACCCGGCGGCCGCTCACACAACCGGCCCGCCCTCGTTTCGCCCTGCTCTAGGCACGCGAAGCGGTGCGAGTATTCTCTGTTCTTTTTTGTGTTAAGAAATACAATGTTATTAACAATTAATATGTAGCAGAAAGATTATTAAACAGGTTCCTATCTTTGTGCATCTGCCTTCCAAGGTGCAGGTTTCGAAGTTCTCAACAGGATGCTGCTGTGCCTTGGGTTTGCTTTGATCTAAAACTGTTATTAAGCAGCACTCATTCTCTGCTGTGCGCCCTCTACCTAGAGGCCCCTTCCTGCCATACTTTTTAGAGTGCATACTTTTTAGAGTGGACAACTCCATCCTGAAAAAGCGGGGAATACCGCATATAGCCAGATGTGAAGTGTGTTTGACGAGAAGGAATGCTTGAAGGGTGGCGTGAGCATGTGTGCCTGAACACTAAGAAACTAGGGAGAAGCTTGACTGGAAAATTGTCCCAACAAGACGTTCCTAATTACTTTTTCTCTCTCTTTGCAAAAAGAATACAGATATAATATTCAATTTGGGGAAATGCAGAAAAACAAAATTAAGATTACCATCCAGAAATAAACATTGTTAAGTTTTGACCCGTATCCTTCAAAATATTTTTTACTCACTTGCATAGGTTTATTTTTGGTTTTGAATTTTTATGATTGGGATTATCTTGTGCATTATCTTTGGTAGATTTAAATTTCTCCTCATTAAATAGATAATGAATATCACTCCCTAATACTATGTGTTCTCCTGCCTTATGATTGTTAATGGGCACATAGAAGTTATCCTATGGGTGGATATATGGATATATATTATGATATGTATTATGGGACATTGATATATATATATATATCTATCACTATATAACACATGTATGTATATCTCATTCCATTCATACACTGAATTGGATGTTAGGTTTGAGTCTTTAAACTATGGTATTTAAAATATTAATAAATTTTAATACTGCCATACAGATACGTATATAGAATAATACAATTATATAGGCAGAATAATGGCCCCCAAAGATGTCTATGTTCCAATCCCCAAGATCTCTAGTAACTGGGCAAGTGTAATTAAGGTTGCTAATTAGTTGACTTTTAAAAGGTTATGCTGGATTATATGTTTAGACCCAAAATAATCACAAGGGTCCTTGAAAATGGAAGAGAAAGGAGAGAGAAGGAGAATATGGCCAAGGAAGAAGCATCTGAGAAATGCTATGTTGCTGGCTTTGAAGATGGAGGAAGGGGCTATGAGCCAAGGAATGTGGGTGGGCACCCTTTACAGAATAGAAAAAGCAAGGAAATAAACTGTCCCCTAGAGCCTCCAGATGGAACACAGCCCTGCCAACTCCTCAATTTTAGCTGTGAGAAACTGATTAAACTTGGAAATACAGAACTATAAGATAATACATTTGTATTCTTTTTTTAGAGAAAAATTTTTAATATTTATTTTTTAGTTTTCGGTGGACATAACATCTTTATTTTTTTTATTTTTATGTGGTGCTGAGGATCGAACCCAACACCCTGCGCATACCAGGTGAGTGCACTACCGCTTGAGCCACATCCCTAGCCCCAAATTTGTATTCTTTTAAAAGAAATTTTTGGTAATTTCTTACAGCAACAATAGAAAACTGATATAGAAATGAACACCTATGTATCCCTCCTCAACTCTGTAAAATCTTAACATTATTCCCTGTTACCAATTTTTCACTCTTAAACAACACTGAGGTGCGCATTTTTAGTTAAGTTTTTGTGTACATCTTTGATTATTTTTTTAGGACATATTTCTAGAGGAAGAGTTACTGAGTCAAAAGTTGTGCACATTTTAAAGTTTATAAAATGAACCGTCAAATTATTCTCCAAAAGAGTTAAACAATTTTTATTCCAGAAGAAAATGTATGAGAATAACCTCTTTTTTACACCCTTGACAATATTGGGTATTATGTCTGTTTTTCAGTTCTTTAAACATTTGCTTCAGTTCTTTATAAACAATTCCCAGTAGGGTATCAAAAAAACTCTTCACCTATGAGACACTCAGAGGCAACATAAGAAAGAAAAAACTCTCAAGGTCAAGAAGACCTTGACTCTACTTCTAACACTGTCTCCCCCTCCAAAGCTCAATTTCTCCTGACCTGTCCCCATGCCTGTGCATTGATGGCAGATTAAAGGACTTGTAGGCAGATGAAGGCCCCAGAGTCTCTGTATTGACAGCCTGCTCTTGGGATCCTTCAGAAAGAACACCCCCAGTGGCTGCCCAAAGAACCATGAGGTGCAAATTGAAGTTATGATTTCTGCTCTGAGAACTCTCCAGCTGCCTATCTGGTCTGAGAAAGTGCCACTACCTGTCCCCTGGACTGAAATTCTTCAGTTATGCCCTTGTTTTCCCAGAAAGAGGGTCAGAGGTTTAGTTTAGTTGTGTTTTCAAAAAAATTGGAGTGGGAGGTGGGAGCCCTAAAGATAACTTTTCACACCCTTCCCTTTCTGGTTTTTTTTTCTTTCCTGAGAAGTTCCTAAGACATGTCATCTGCAAACTTTAACAAGGTTGCATTTTCTCTTTCTTCTATTGTTCACCTGTCATCAGGTTTCAAAGCATTTCTGGTTTATTCGCAACCATTTCTGATATCAGCAGCAACTTCTGAAAGGCCATCTCTCTTCTGCCTACCATTCTCCAACAACGGCATTGCCTTTGTGCCCAAAGAACCAACTGTAGGGGTTGCAGCCCATCTGTCATTCATAAGGATGCCTCACAAACTCGGGTAAGCTCCCATTGATAAGGACTTAAGACTCTCAGACCCAAACTCTGGTGTCATTTTCTTTATTTTCCATACCAACTGGGCTGGCAGATCATGTCCCTCATTATTGAGGACTGTGCTAGGTTTGCTGCATGTGTCTACCACCAGATCTTGCCCTTCATACTTCATGCTACTCGTGCCCAGGAGACTGACTGATGACTGCATCCACTAGATTCCCTTCCTCTTTTATTTCTAGTTGAGTTTGAGCATCAGTAGAGTGAAATTGCCAGAGAAGAGCAATGTTGGGTTATTTACTCCTCAGGATCTATCTTTGATGGGCCATTTTATCCCAAGTGACTAATTGCAACAGTTACATGGTGTCCCTGTCTCCATGTTTTTCCCCTGTTCTTCCCCTTTGTGCTGAGGGTTGGTGCTTTATAATCCTTTGTCTGTTTCTGTTAACCCTGTCCCAGCCTTGTAAATACTCCCTTAAGGAAACTCTTTTTAGTCATACCTTTGAGTGAACCATCTGTCAGGACCCTAATGTGGGATTTTCCCAGTAGGGAAATGCTTCCCTCTTAGCTTGTATGGCTTTGCTGACAGGGCCCATCTACTCCTTAGTCATCAATCAACTGGGTCACCATGGAATGTCCATTGTTCCTGTCCATGGGACCCTTCAGGTTTGACAGACTAAGGTTCTTCTTGTTCTGTACTTGAAATGTATATGAGAATATTAAAGATATGACTTATAGGCCTAGCCAAGCATATCCTTGTCATTTTGTCAGTCAGCAGCATTAGTATCATCTGGGAACATGTTGGAAATATATATTCTCAGGCACCATCCCTGATCAACTGATTCAGAATCTGTATTTTAACAAGATCCAGTTATACGTGAGTACATCCCAGTGAGAAGCACTGGCCTAGATTCACCACATTCTTTTATTTTGTCTGGTGCTGGGATTGAACCCTGGGTTTTGCACAGTTAAGCACATGCTCCACCACTGAGCTGTATCCCCACCACCCCACTACATTGCCATTCTCTCTGGAGTCTTCCTACCTTCCCAATGGAACTTTCAGGAAGCCAGAACTCAAACTACTGCTATTCCAGGGTAAGAAAATCAAGGATATATCTCTAGATTGAAGCAGGGAAGTTCTCTCTTCCCCTACTTCTCCAAGAAATCTTTATTCCAACAAATCTATTCTCCTTTATCATATCCAGGAGCTCAATGATCCTCAAACTAGGTTGCACATTATATAATTATAATTACCAAAAAATCAACCTTGACCAAGGAAATTAACAGTATTTGGGGAAAGGATCCAGGTGGCAGCATTTATTTATTTATTAGTATATTTTGGTACCAGCTGGCAGTATTTTTAAAAACTACCCAGGTAATTTTCATGAGCAGCCAAGGTTGAAAACCACTGATGCAAGTTCTTTACAGTTTTCAAAGGCAAAGGCCAGAAAGAACTGAAAGCTACTACTCCTGAAAGGGAGTCAGCACTCTCCCCTTCCACTGGAGGTCTCAGCCAGAAGGCCCTCACCAGATCTTGTACCTTAATTCTGGATCCTATACACACTTGGTAGCCAGGTGAGATCTCCAAGCACTTGTCCTGCCTGCTGTGGTAATCAGGTCTCTGGCTTTCTCCTCAGCTTTCCTGCAGACTCTCTCTTTATCCTCCTGTCTCCAGGGAAGAAAGTGAGCTACTTAGAGGCAGGTTACTCTCTCAAACTTCATTGTAATTCCCCAGCTAATAGTAAAGATGTTTTATGAAAATACGAAGGTCAGTAGAAATTTATGCAAATGTAATCGCTTCCTTTTCTGAATTCTTTATTGCCTACATTAATCACTTCTTAATAACCACTGCAGTCTTTTGAGGGTTTTCTTTCTATTTCTCTTGCACTGATATTTTATTTCCCCTGAATCTGTGTCTTATCTTCCCGAAAAGTCCACAGCTTCTTGAAGACCAGAATTTGGTCTCATATCCTAATAGTGAAATCGTGCTAATCACTGCAGGAAAATACTGCACTCAACATAACTGACTTGATGGCCATTTTTTGAGGACTAACCATTCCATCTGGTTTATCTAGACTCCGTCTCTTCTAACTTGACTAGATCTTTCTTGATACACACCTTTGATCATTTCTTCGTCTCACTTGGTGTGATGGGGAAACCAAAACACCACTGAATTCTGTCTGAGATTCAGTTAACTTGTTTCCAAAGTTGGGAAAATAATTCAGTCTTTTGGGGGTGGGATTAATAAGACACTGTGATGAGCTGTGAGCTTCTTCCCTTGTAAAGTGCATACAGGCAAAATAAATGAAATGCTTTCTATTTTTCCATTAGATAAAAGATGATTAAAAAACAAATAGTTGGGATGGGGATATAGCTCAGTTGGTAGAGTGCTTGCCTTGCATGCACAAGGCCCTGGGTTCAATCCCCAGCACCACACACACATACACACACACACACACACAAAAAAAACCTCAAAATAAAATCATTTACAAACAAACAAATGGTTAAGGGGCTCAAAGTATTAAGAAGGATGGTGCTCTATTTAGTCACATATAAAAACTTATTCAACTATTTATGGAATGTCTGCTATACACAAAATAGCAAGCAATATAAACTCTTTTTCCCTAGGAGATTTAATTTAATTCTAATAGTTACTTAACTATATGAGTTGTTTTCTCATATATAAAATGAAAATATTTATACTGATTTCATAAGGTTATATGAAGATAAAAGAAATAGTGCATAGTAACTGTAAGTGCTCAATAAATGCAGCTGCAATTCCGTGTGTGTGTGTGTGTGTGTGTGTGTTTTGCTTGTTTTTGGTACTAGGAATTGGACCCAGGACACTCAATCACTGAGCCACATCCCCAGCCCTATTTTGTATTTTCTTTAGAGACAGGGTCTCACTGAGTTGCTTAGCACCTCACTTTTGCTGAGGCTGGCTTTGAACTGGATCCTCCTGCCTCAGCCTCCCCAGCCCCTGGGAATACAGGCATGCACTGCCACATCCAGCTCCTTGTGCTTCTTGACAATGAAGAAATCAGTTGTCTTTGGGAATCTTAAGCTGTTGGTGGTTTCCCTTGTGGGGACTCATAAAAATCAACGTCTTTACAACAGTTCTACCTTGAGGACTATTGTAAATATGTTCAATTGGCAGAAATTACTTGCTGGCAGGCTGGGGGTATAACTCAGTGATAAAGCTCTTGCCTAGCATGTGTAAGGTCCTAGATTTGATTCCCAGCACCACAAAAATAAATAATAATAATACTTTAAAAAGAAAGAAAGAAAATACTTGCTGGGATCTATAACCTTTGAATCAAAAGCTGAGAGATTGTCCTATCCAAACTCAGTAGTGGCATAAAGAACCACTTGTTGTTCAGGACAAGTGCTGGCCAGCAGACAGCCTCATCTTCCTGTTTCAAGTGAGAGGAGAACCATCTCTTGGAAGGACACCTAGTCTGTGACACAGGCACTCCACAAGTAATGAGCTGCTTACCTGCTTAATACATAGACCATAGTTGTTATGGGTTTCCTAAAAAAAAAAAAATCCTGTAATAGATAGATCCTAGAAAACAGTTGAGAATGAGTCTAATTTTCCCTCGTTTACCCCTAAACATTCCACTCATTTGAAACTACTTTACTAAATCAAACTACTGAAGTTCCAAATTTCTCTTGAATGAAAGTTAAATAACATTGGCTCTAAATGTATTTTTTATAGAGACATATGGTCCACAAATCTAGTAGAAGTCCTGTCTTATGAACAGGGCCAATGTATAGCCTTTGAGTAGCACAGACACTCAAGAAATGGGGCATGGTAAATGAGCTGGGGGACAGACTAGGGTTTCAGGTGCTATAGTGTTTGCTAGTTTCTGTAAATATCCCAACAACAGCCAAATTCAAAGTAGGAAGATGAAGTTACTTTAAGAGAGTTGGTAAGAGGTGGGCATAATCTCTGATCAGAATGCTCAGGTATTATTTTAGGAATATTCCGTTATCACTAGGTCTATTGATAAAATATCCATATCAATACTTTGGGGCTTCCTTTTCTCTATCCTCTGATCACAAAGTAGGGAACACTATATATACTATGAGGTATAGCTCAGAGATAGAGCACTTACCTCTCATGTGTGAGGCTTTAGGTTTCATCCCCTGCACTACAAAAGGAAAGAACAAAAAAAAATTTGGTTTTTTTTGCTGTTCCCTGCAATGAAAAATACAAAAAGAATGGACTACTGGCCAGGCATGATGCACACCTGTAATCCCAGCGAGCCTGAGGCAGGAGGCTCAGGCAAGTTTAAGGCTAGTCTCAGCAACTTAGCCCCTGTCTCAATTAGCCCCTCATCCACAAACTGGCAGATCAACTTTGAAGAAACAGGAGTTGGCCTACATGTCTTACCTGCCTGAGCACAACACATTACACAGAGTAAGAGCTCTGTGAGACATTGCCTTCTGACTTATTAATCATATGGCAAATGTCAGGTTATGTAGGAACAATCCACTCCAGTTTTAGACAGCTTCAGTTGTTCCTTATTGTATCAAAATCTGTTTGCTTAACTTAAATTCTCCAAGCCCAGGGCGGGAAACACAGAAATACATGTCATTCATTTTCCCAAAAACAAGCCCAGGGCCAATTGAAGATAGTGTTTTATCTTTTCTTAGACTTGGTTTCTCCAGGATGAGTATCACTGACTCCTGTAAACAGTATTTGCGATTCCTTATTCTCTGATATGCTTCCATTTGCTCATATCACTATTAAAATAGTTTCAATGGCTAAATATATTGCCAGCTTAAAATAATGGAACCATTCATTACTTTGCCTATTCTGATAATCATATTTGTATCAGTATAGCCCAATATCACTAAGATTTTTTGCCAATTCAATAGCATTACACTATTGATTTACATAAACTTACAGCTGATTAAAATCCTGTCTTTAACTGCTATTACACCTCAGACCCTTATGCTTTAATTGAATTTTAAGAAATCTAAAATTGCTTTGAATGTACTAAATATAATTGAAATATACACTTTAAGTTGGTGAAGTGTATGGTATATAAATTATATGTCAGTTAACCTGTTTAGAAATCTAAACACAGGAAAGAAAAGCAGATGTATTCTGTTAAATACCTATGATCTTTCCAGATGCTTTATCATATATGAACTTTTAAATAATCCTTTTGGGTTCTAGAGAAATTAATATACTTGTCCAAATGAAGAAACAAGTACTTAAACTCAGGTCTGCACAAGTACCCATGCTCCCAACACCCTCATTCCACTATATCCACATTCCTTTTTTTTTTTCCTGGTGATGCTGGGGATTGAACCCAGGGCTTTATGCATGTGAGGCAATCACTCTACCAACCGAGCTATATCCCCAGCCTCACTCTCCATTTTTGTCAGTCTACTGAGTGCCAAGCATTGATTTTTGGTTCCCAGATGAGGTCATTGGGAGGAGCTCTGATTAGGCAAGCAGAGCCAGCCATAGGACCACATGGACCCTCAGAGTAGTAACTGGTGACGTAGTAGGTTAGAGAGCATCAGAGTTTGAAAAGATCTAGTAAATGGAAAAAAAAAAACAAAACCACAGGTCTCCAATAAGTAATCAAATATGATTACTAGAAGTGATAAAAGTGGAGGTGGTAGAGTGGGGAGGAGATGCTGGGAAGAACAGTGTGAGTGATTCAGTCTGGCAGTGTGAGTCAGGCAGGACAAAGGGCAGGTAGCAAGGTCTCACCTTGGTTTGTGTTTCCAGCACATTACCTGGGGAGAACAGGTGTAAGCAAATTAGAGTACTGACCTTAAGGATGCAGGGTCCTGGGCAGGTTCAGGAAAGGAAGCAGGCACTGAAGCCTGGGAATCAAAGACTCAAGTCCTACAATAAGGAATCAGACCTGAGACTCAATTCCAGGATGAGGGCAGAAGTCCAGGCCAAAACTCACACATATAGTTGGAGCATGACATGTTAGAGGGTAACCTAACTATGTGTCCTGAACTACCAAAACAGAGCTCCTCAAAGCCTTCAGCTAGACCCAAGACTCGCCTGTGAATCTGGGGAAGGGTCACACTTACAGATGAGTGTCAAATGCTCCAGCAATAGAACTGATCTATTGGAGGAATTGGTGAAACCACTTCTGATTATTTGTTGTGGCTACAGTATACATAACCAATGACATACCCCATGGAAACATTCCAAGTGAAACAAAATTCTGGGTGTGCCATCAATGATACTTCCTAATATACAAGAAAGCATATCAGTGACCAAGAGAACATTGTTTCAGGGCTAACCGTGAATCTCTTGTATCTACTCCAATCATCAGCAAAAATCATCTGTGCCTATTTGATCTTAGCACACTGGCCAGGGTGGGCATCAACAGGCAGACACTTTCCATACAACCAGGATCTCTGGCTTGGCCCCCCTCTCTGCCAGAGCACTGATTTAGCAAAGTCTCCTTGGGTTTCAAGTAACAGAGACATCTCACACTTGCATGAGCTAAAATGGACAGTGACCTGGACATAGGCCAGGGCAGGAAGGGTAGCTGGGCCCCATGGGGGTGGGAACAAAACCCTGAAAGGACACTGGGAGTGGAGACAGCTCTGCTTCTGCCACCTCTCTCTTTTTCTTGGGGCAACCTAGTTTCTTATCTCTCCTCTCTAACACTGCTTCAGTCTCTTTGCTCCACAGCCTGGTTTTCCTGCCTCCCAGAGTACATAGTGAAAATGGCCACATCAGCCCCCTGTTATATGCTGTCCTAGTTCCAGGGCCAATTGTGACTGACCATAGGCCTATGTCCCAATTCCAGATGCCCTAGTAAGAGAATCTGGTTGTCTTAGTTTGAGTCTGGAATGTTTACTCCAATCATCTGTGGCCGGGCCAGCAGAAGTGCTTGAGGTGATAGTGACTCCTGTGGAGGGGATTGGGAAAGGAGGCATAGACTGGATGAAAACTTCACCAGGTGCTTATTCCCTCCTAACTGTTTTTACTGCTTCATGTGGCACAGCACCTGGTGGCTCCAAGCCCTCCCCTTTAGGCAGCTTTGCTGTTGCTCTGCCTTCTCATTGAAACACAAAATATTCAGTTTATTGACTGGGAACATTTTCTCCATAAACTTCAGCAAACCGGTGATAAATGTCTACAACAAAAACTTTTTTTTTTTTTCATGTAGAATAATCAAATCTGGGTCCATGCATCAAAGGAGAAAACAAACCAAAGACATACCAAGTACACTGACACTGAGTCAATTTACAAAGATCTACATGTATGTAGCCTGACAATATTATTCTACAACCAACAAAATTACTGTGCCTTATGAACAAGTAATTCATTTGCAAAGTGCCTTTTTAAAACAGTCCTAACATTATATCTGAACGAGAACTGTTTTATTCATATTTTTTCAAGTGCCAAAGAATAAAATCTGAAGTTAGGGGTGAGAGGGAGAAAATCTGGAGGTTCTGACCTAAGTGGATTCCTGCTTCAGATTTATAAAATGGCATTAAGGGAACTATGGGACAGGTTGCCAAATCTGAAGGCTATACTTCTAGGCTCTGAGAGCAACTAAGATTTCTTCCAATACAATCTGTAATTGATGATGAGGATGACAATGGCCAGGATATCACCTGAGCACTTATTTTGTGCCATGCACTGCTCTAAGCCCTTCACATGGATTATCTCAGAGGGAGACAGTATTAATATCTTTATTTTATAGATGGAGAAACTAAGGCATAGAGATAATTAGGTACAAGTCCCAAGGACTCACAAGTGAAAATTTGCAGAAGTAAGATACAAATCTAAGTTGGGCTGCAACTAAAGATGAGGGCTCAAATCCAGGGCCTCATGCAAGCTAGACAGGTGCTCTACCACGGAACCACACTCCAGCCGAGCCCTAGCTGAAGACGTGTGTGTGTGTGTGTGTGTGTGTGTGTGTGTGTGTGTTGCTGGGGACTGAATCTAGGGCCTTGTTCATTCAAAGCAAGCACTCTCTCAACTGAGCTATATCCCCAGACTTAGCTGAAGACTTTTGATCTTAACCACTACAATATTGTTTTTAGGTCTTCCAACAAATTTTTTAATTAAAAAATGTAACTCCCTAGTGGACTCTAGGCCTTCGTATCATTTTTTTAAAATTTATTTTTTAGTTGTAGTTGGACACAATACCTTTATTTTATTTATTTACTTTTATGTGGTGCTGAGGATCGAACCCAGAGCCTCACACGTGCTAGGTGAATGCTCTACCACTGAGCCACAACCCCACCCCCCTTTGTATCATTTTTATCACTCATTAGGTCTTTTTATTTTCAAAGTATTTGAACAAGCTTTCTCTGTGTGTTTCCTGTAAGCCAAATAATAAACCAAAAGTGTGAGTTTACTTGGTCATGGACCAAGTAAAAATGATTAAGACCCTCTTGGGGTTTTCAAGGAATTTAAGGTTATTTAATATTAAGGAAAAGACTGTATGAGCATACTTATAACACAAGACTGAATATGATCTACCATCCCAGAAACACTATAGATATTAAGGGAAAAAAACAGTCCTTTCTACTAGGTATATAAAAGTTATGATCTGCAATTGAACATTATTAAATAAATTGTATGTGAGATACGAATCCATGTTAGTCTGTCCCATGTTAGTCCAGCTCCAGGAATAAATGGATATACCTTGTTCTTTGTACTTTGGTGTGGAATCCAGCCTATCACCTGTTATTAATTAGACCAAGTGGATCTTGGTGCTGCTTGCCAGCCAGATATCTGACATATGCACTGATTTCATGCTTGTTGCTCCCTTCCATTACCAAGCCCTGCTTTATTTTCAGGCAACTTGAACACAACTATATGCTTTCCTGTACCTCTGAAGTCTGTAGCAATCTGCCACTGGGACTTGGATTCTTAAATGTGACAGCAGAAATCAGGATGCACTCCAGACTTAAATGACTTGGGTAAAATAGCTCTAATGCTCCTTTTCATTGATAGACGACTTTACATGACAAAGCCCATCGAAATCATTACTAATTAAACCTGCCACTCGCCTTCTGAAGTAGGGCTGAATTAGTTTGCTCGTTTTACAGCTGACAAAACAGAAAGGCTTAGGGATTTGCTGAAAAGAAGTGTTTAAGGCAGGAAGCCTGGCCTCATTCCATTTCTAGTTTATTCTTTGCCTGAAATAGGCCTTCAAAGTGCCCAGCTCTTAACCCCAAGCAGCTTACGGAAATCAACCGAGAAGAGAGCTTGGCAAAGCAATGGCAGGAGTGTAGATCACAGCATTAGTGTGGGACTTGAATTATTTGAAAACAGTCCTGTCATATTTTTCTGGTTCCTAGTGGATATTAAACACTGTCTCCCCCACACACATACCCCTACAGAGTTTCTCCTCTTGAATCAGGGAATAGGAGCAGAATGTTGGGATATAATTTGAATGTTGCTTTAGAGCAATACTACATTTGACCTGGTAGCAGTGTGGCCCACCCACTACCCACAGTTCAACCTCATTGTCAGATTCTTTTTTTTTTTAATTTTAATTTTTAAAAAATATTTTTAGTTGTTGATAGATATTACTTATTTATTTATATTTATATGTGGTGTTGAGAATCAAACCCAGTGCCTCATACATGCTAGGCGAGTGCTCTACCACTGAGCTACAACCCCAGCCCTTATTAGCAGATTATTTACAGTTGGCATAAATATCCAGATGTTCAGCCCTCATTAGCAGATTCTTTACAGTTGGCATATATATCCAGATGTTTCACATCTGCAGATTCAACGAACCATGGATCAAAAATATTTGAATAAAAATTGCATCTGTACAGACTTTTTTCTTGTCAATATGCCTTAAACAATATGATCCAACAACTATTTACATAGCATTTCCATTTCATTATGTATCATAGTGATTTTGAGATGATTAAAAGTATACAGGAGAATATAGGTTAAATGCAAATACTATACCTTCTTATATAAGAGTCTAGGGCACCCACATTTTTTGATATGGGGGTTCTGGAATAAATCTTCCATGGATACTGAGGGATGATCATATATTAAAATTTTCAAGCTCAAACATATTTCAAGAGCAGACCCAGTTCCACATGGGTAGGACCTGATGCAAGAGAGAAATGAGAGCCCACATAGTATATGTTTAAAAATTATAGCTGAAACTAATGAACTAATTCCCCACCTTGACAGATATAATGACATTTATAATGACCCAGAAAATCCTCAGAGCACATTAGAAGGTTTTGGTTCAGGGAGGGTGGTCCTAACCAATACAGATGCCCTTCTTCGTCACCTAGTGGCATCATGACATGAAGTAGATCCCAACCAAACTCTGGTCATATCTCCACCCCCTTTTGGTCACTACTTGGGCCAATGATGCCACACCAATTGTACAGTTTGCCCTCAGAAGGAAAGATCAGTGGAAGAAGACCATATCAGTCTGGGAAGCAGTGACTTTGGCAGGGAATTCAGGGTCTGGGTACCTTGAGTATGGTTTAAAAGGAAGTCATGCTTCTGGGCAAGTAAACTATTGGCTTGTGGGCTCCTTGCCCAATGAAAAGGAGTGACCAGAGTAGGCCCCAGGGGTGGGATCTCAGAGAAAATCATAACCAGCCAAATAATAAACCAAAAGTGTGAGTTAATTTTAGAGTCTGCACAAATCTGAAACCATCAATAATTTCTACCTTAACTATAAAAAGAAAGGCATAAATAGTTTAAAATGTGTGGGTTTTTATTGCCCTTGGGTTTTGAACCCAGGGGTACTATACCACTGAGCTACACCCCCAGACCTTTTTATTTTTTATTTTGAGAGAGTCTGGCTACATTTTCCAGGCTGTTCTTGAACTTGTGATCATCTGTCTCAGTCTCCCTGGTTACTGGGATTATAGGTGCATGCCACCATGCCTGTCTGTTTTATTTGCTATCTCCAACAAATAACTTACTTATTCTGGAAGTATGCATGATCTCTAGTAGGTGTAAGGGCCCAAATCCAAATGAATAAGCTCTATAATTAAATATTTCATTAGGGAGGTTGAATTCCCCTAAGAACCAGATATCAAAACTATAGATGGTGATCCTGGGGAGTGGAGTGCCACTCTACTGACACCCAAGAAGGAAATATGTCACACTGGGCTACTGGCATGTGCTATATTGCTCTTTGGGGCAGAGGTGTGTCCTTTTGTGGAGGGTGACACTGGGAATTGAACTCAGGGGCACTTGACCACTGAGCCACATCCCTAGCCCTGTTTTGTATTTTATCTAGTGATAGGGTCTCTCTGAGTTGCTTAGCACCTCTTTTTTGCTGAGGCTGGCTTTGAACTTGCAATCATCCTACCTCAGACTCCTGAGCTGCTGGAATTACAGGCATGTGCCACTGTGCCAGGCTAGAGGAATGTCCTTGAGTCAGCCAAAGGTGAGAGGATCTGCAAGACAAAACATATCCCCTGTTGCCCTCAGAATCAGGGTTGTGATGCTAGTCCTGTCTTAAGATACAAAGAAGTTAAAATTATGAACATTTTTATGGTTAACCCATGCCTCAGTTTTGTTTAAATTAGTTTACATTTAAATTTAAGAAAATATGTCCATATATATAAGAGGATTTGTGTCATCAAATTCTCAATGCAAAAGATATAAACAAGGAAATGTGTAAGATATATATTTTGATGATGATTGTTATCGTTGCTATTGTGTATTAAATGTTAACACTGGATTTTGGACTTTGGCTCAAGCAAGGGCTTTCATCTAGTCTTCTCTGTCAACATTGTTTCTAATATATAAAGGACACATTTCCTTAATGATCTTTGGAGGTTTGCTATATAAATTAATTTCCTTAAAATCCTTTTTGATTTTAAAATGAAGGTAAAAATTAGATAAAATAGTTGGTTCACACCTTCAGGCAATGGTATTTCGTGGACGTGGAAAGACAGGTTCTCCTTCCACCCCAATAAGCTTCCTTCACAAATATCTACTATCTGTTCAGATTGAACCACTCTGAAAAGCCAGGGACAATTTGTGTGCCCAGACTGACCCCATTTCTGGTTACTGCCTCACAATTTGGCCTGTTTACTACTGTCAGCACAAGTATCCAACTTTCTGAAAGCATCCTCAAAGTCTCCCCAGTACAGTTCAGGTTTCATGTCATTGTGATTCATCCTCCTCACCCATCTAGTCTTAAGGTGAATTGTGTGTCCAGAGCAAGTGACTCAGCGCTGGTCAGCAAGACTATCCTCATTTGTTCCTGACCTGCAATCTAATGAGAAGTGTGACTCTTGGGTGATGCTGATGGCTGCTAGGAAAATCTGATGTCTCATAACCTTCCATTAATTCAGTCAGGGAATTGGGGTGTTCTGATACTGGTAAACTACTTGCCTGCAGACTACCAGGTTTGAAGGAAATATGAACTAATTTTGAAACAACTATAAACCAACACATCAGCACATTAAAGCATATCATAATTCCATCTAGTATTGTATCACTTATGTGTGTGCTTTGCCTCCCCCGTAAGATCATAGACTTCTTAAGGATGGCCTGTATCAGTTTTATCTTTATTCCCTTGATAGTACCTAGCAAGTTGCTTTATATATTGCAGGTGTTTAAAAAGTTTTTTAATTAAATGAATCAAAATGTAGAACACAAACGATAATTTACCAACATGACAGTCCTTCTCTGATGACTCAAAAGATCCTCCAGGAACATACATTTCTTCAGGGCCATTATGTGTGTTTATTTTGGGTATGTTTAAGTATAGGCCAAATGGTTGAAAGGGGAATTCTGCAGTGACTGGAAGATAGGATTTGATATCTACTAACTCATTCAAATTCCAACTCTATTGTGCATATATTTAAGTGTCAAACATAGAAATGATCCCATTTGATATCTAAAATAAATACCACATCATAATCCAGTTGTTTGTGAAACCAGAAGATTACAAATCAAGAATGTCAAATGGCCAATGTTTATTAGCCTTAACCAGAGTTCATGGTCCTTGACCATATTTTTTGAAAAGGTAGTATACTATTAGTACTGCTAATGTATCATTACCATTATTTAATTTTACTAAAACCCAATAATTAATTATAATTTACCAATTAATGCAAACACATTTATCACTATGTGGCTAATATATCCTAAGCTCTGTGTTAGTCATTAGGGATACAATGTGAATATAATTCATGCCCTAAAGAAATTTAAATAATTCATCTCTAAAAACATTTAACTGTGAACATCATTTTATGGCACTTTAAATGTCAGTGTAGGAAATTAGCCTGGGTATGACATGACCCTCTGACATATCCTGTAACTCACTCAAAATATAGAACAATACAAAAGAAAAAAAGGTGAATGTTAGCTTAAATACTTGACATTTGTCTTTTTATCAAAAACACAGCATAGAGAATGTTCATTGAAGAGTCAAGTTTTTTGTACTGTCAGAATTCTGGGTGGATATGTTTCTGCACAGAGGTGCTTTTCATTTCACCTCAGTCCTCCCAAGACCTAGGGTAAAGCACTGCACCAGATGAAGAGGAAACAGCCACTGTGGTGCCCTTGGTTCACCTTTGTGTGGGTGTGATGGTAACAGAGGTGGCAGCAGGAGGCCCTGCCATGAGATTCAGGAGAACCTGTAAGTTGGGGACAAGTGTTCTGAGTCCAGTTTGTCAGGAACTCTGGTAATACTGCCTCACAGCTTCCTGTAAATGTGCTGATTCTCATCTTGACAGTAGGACTTTATAATTTAGTATCTTTGTATCTAAAAAATACAAAATAGATTAAATCAGCTTCCCAACATATATTCTACAGAACACAGGACCCAAAAGATCAAAAAGGAGTGTGAAGAAAGATGTTGCCACACCCTGTTGTAGACAGGCACTACGTACCTCAGCATTTAAAAGGTTCTGAGAAGCTATTCTGTCCAAGCACTATGGAAGCAGCATTTCTTGAAAGGCTTTGACTATGAAACCTTTTCTTCTACTATCACCTACCAACATCTCCTGATTCATTTGGTGTTCTGAGGTACACTCTTTGAGAAACACTCTTTGTGGTCATTGGTGTTAACAGCATCTTGAAAGAGAAGACCCTTAGAAATCAGAGGTCCACTGAGGTTAAGTGTCCTGTTAGGGATCTTACAGTTAGTCACTGCTCAGGTCTGGTAACTGTCATTGGTCAACTTCTTACATTCTGTGTTCTAAAAACTCTTAAGGAGGGAAATTTACAGTGACGAGGGTTAGAAAAAAGCGTCAGTAAGAAAAATCTATGGATAATCCCTAAACTACAGTTTCCACTTTTGGTTAAGCACAGTTTGTTGAAGCAAGACTGGTTTGAGGTTATCTATGTGCATACATGTATACACACACACATATATATACATATACTAAAATCTCCTAGTGAAAGATAGGTAAATTACTTTTTTTGATACTGAGCTCAGGGAGATCCTTTGGTTTTTTTTTTTTTTTTAAATGAAAGCATGAAGTATGAGTCATAGATTCTTTGGTGCAGAACTAGGAAGAGAGAACTGATACTTGCTATATTGACCTTAAGGTCCAGTATCCTGGACAGTGTTTTCTTTTGTACCAGCTTAAAAAAAATCTCACACATCATTTTGCATGGTCTTTGCCTTGAGTTAAAAGGACACAAGTAATTTTAGACTTCAACTTCTTTTCATGTCGTTTGCTTATAAAAAAAATTCTTTGACTTGGTGGCTAAGTAAACAACAGTATTCTCCCACCAGTGAATTGGCTATCTTGCAGTCCCAACTATAGTGTAGCCTAGTCCCAGAGTAATTAAAGAATCAGGCAATTTGCATTCTTTTTCTGCAAAACTGTTCTTGAGTAGCAGATGGCAAACACAAATGTTTTGCTCCAGAGACATATGGAAACCTCTCTTTTTCATAAAAGCCTCAATGAATATTAAGCCCGAATGATGCCATTCATTGCAGAAGTAAGATGTTGTGATAATTCCCCAAACAGACCTAATTAGGCCATATAGCTACTCGAGTTTCAGAAAGTAATAGGTGGAAAATTACTATGTGATTGGGATTTCATTAGCAGTTTTTCTTAATCTGAAATTCATCCTACCCCAAAGGAATCACCTATTCAGCTTGCTTTCTTTAGCATTCTATTATGTTGTCAGCATCATTTTATAATCAAAGAGTTATGCTTGATTTCATATGAACTCTTCAGTTTTGTCTGAGTAGGAATCGCAAGGAGTTTCACAGAGATAGGGTGTTTTATCAGGTTCTGGAGCAATTCAACATGTTCTTTGATTAATTCTGTTTGAAAGTCCCTGTAGCTGTTTAATTAGGAAAAAAAGTCAATACTTAAGGTTTTTCAGGAAATGATTATCCATATTATATGGGGAGCTAAATGAATTTGGCTCAAAATACAAAGGAAATTTTCTCTTCAAATCAATAGTGTGGCCATCCAATAATCTTTGGTAGCCCAATAAGTCATTGCCATCTCAGCAAGGACTGAAACTTTGCACTCCTTAGAAAGAGAGAAGCACTGATCACTGAATCATAAGGGTGAACTGAATGTTGTTTAGAACAAGGAACTAGGTATCTTGAGCTCCTTTCCCAACATTGCACCCTGCATGGAACCTGAAAGGCCTCTGTGGCTGGTAATAAATCTTGATTCACTACCCCCTTGTTTGGGTGGCCATAGATGCAAGAACCTAAAGGATTTTTACAATGGAAAGAGGTTATCTGAGATGTATCCTGTTTGCAAAGGCACGATAAAGTTGCATCTTATAGATTATAGGCAATAAACAATAAACTCAACACACACCATACTCATTCTCTGTTCATTTGATTTTGGAAAAAGTTGAGCATATCTAGTAGTTTCAGGGATTTCATTTAACTTAAAAAATTCTGATATATTTAATTTATAAACTTTGGACTGATATAATGAGAGTTTTGGAAAACTATAAGAAATGCTTTGTTGATGTGTGTATTTCTATGTAAAACACATGGCTTCTCCTATGTATATTTTTAAAAATTAAAGAAATGCACATTTAAAAAAGAAAGAGGTTATCTGATCCAGCCCCCTCAGATGAGGAAACTGAGGCACAGAAAGGTCATTGTGTTTGTTTAAGATTACAGAGCAAGGTCACACAATGCTTCGTTCTATAATTTTCTATTACGAAGTCCCAGGACAGACTTGTCAGAGCCTAATAGAGAAATCAGAGGTAGCCAAATTGTTTGACTTGACTTTTAACCTTAGCTGGTTGCTGAGGTAGAATAGAAAAAGGACCCCATGTCCAAGTGCCTATGCCAATTCTGGCTTTGGTCCAACCATCTCTCATCAAGGAGACCATATTTCCTTCTTAGTTAAAATGTCAATCCATTTGATTAAAAGAGTGACAAGTCACAATTGTTCTGGATTCAGGTCTGTGATTTCTCCAGAAATTCCAACTAACCAACAACTTAGTAGTACTTGATACAAATATCACTATGCATTTCACTAAAACACAGGTGATAGTGTTCAATCTTGTCTCCTTCTTGTTTTCTCTATTTCTAACAGAATCATGCACTCAGGGCGAAACTGACCTCACACCCAGTTCCAGTGGTTTAATACAGTTGACCGAGACTACTTTCTTGGGCCCTTGATTAGTTTAGGGAAAGGCACTCAAAGAACTCAGTTTCAGGGCATTTATTTGAACTCTTGGGGAAGAAGATCCTCTGTGTTCTTCTCTGCTTGAATCTGGAAGCACAAAGCCCAGGAATTTCAGGAAGATATTTTGCAACCGCATGGGGCTTGCCTATTGAAACTATGAAAACCATTAAGAAACTGCAATAGAGAAACCAGGTACCAGGCATATCATCTGAACTACAGGATTAAGTGTCACCTGTTATTGGCCTATATCTGTTTCTTTCAATATGAGAATAAGCATTTTATTATTTATTTAAGTCATAAAGTAGTCTTTTGTTTATTACTATAAGCATCTGTGATGATGCTGATTATGAGTTTCCGTACATCTGAACTTCACTACTGGATCAAAGTCCATTTTAAAGTTGGCCCTCAAAGACTATATCAGGCTGGAAATACAGCTAAGTGGTAGAGCCCTTACCAGAATGTGTGAAGCTTTGGGTTCAATCCCCATGTACCAAGAAGAAGAAGAAGGAGGAGGAGGAGGAAATGACTTCTTTAATAATTCAAGTTTACAAGAAGCTCTGCCTAAAATGCATGGAACTTACTTACATTACTTACATATGCCTCATTTGACACAAAATTTGGTAAAATAGCAATGTTTGGGTTAATAAAAGGAATGAAATTTCCTACATTTTATGTCAGAAACTTTATTACCAGAGAAAGAAACAATTTAAGAGGCTTTAGAATTTTAGAAAAACCTTTAGAATAAGCTTTTCTTTTATTTTTATTCTATTTTATTTTTATTGTTATATATGACAGCAGAAAACATTACAATTCATATTACACATATAGAGCACATTTTTAATATCTCTGGTTGTATATAAAGTGTATTCACACCATTCGTGTCTTCATACATGTACTTAGGGAAATGATGTCCATCTCATTTCACCATCTTTTTACAACTCTTGCCCCCTCCCTTCCCCTCCCTCCCCTTTGCTCTAGCTAGAGTTCATCTAATCTTCACATGCGTCCCCTCCCAACCCCACTGTGAATCAGCCTCCTTATATTAGAGAAAACATTCGGCATTTGGTTTTTTGGGATTGGCTAACTTCACTTAGCATTATATTCTCCAACTCCATCCATTTACCTGCAAATGTCATGATTTTATTCTCTTTTATTGCTGAGTAATATTCTGTTGTGTATAAATACCACATTTTCTTTATCCATTCATCTACTGATGGGCATCTAGGTTGGTTCCACAATTTAGCTATTGTGAATTGTGCTGCAATAAACATTGATGTGGCTGTGTCCCTGTAGTATGCTGTTTTTAAGTCCTTTGGGTATAGACCAAGGAGTGGGATAGCTGGGTCAAATGGTGGTTCCTAGAATGGATTTTTTTCTAAGCCAACCTTCAGTAGAGTAGAATATTGAAGCCTATGCTCTAGGTATGATAAGCTGTACCTCTTCTGTGGGCTGGACCCTATAATACAGGTAACCAGCAAAATAATTGCAACTTGGGTGATTTCTTTTTTATTTGAGGCAATTAAGATCCACTCCTAACCCCCAAGAAAAATGTTTTGCCTTCATCTGTCCATTGGTCTTGACTCTTGCCCATCTTTTAGGGGCCTAAGACAAAGATGGCCTCCCATTCAGTCATGTTCCTTAACTCAGGACTGAGGGATGAATAATGTCCTCCCATCTCATCTACACCATGCTGACTTTGTCATAAGAAGCAGGGTCTGTAAAGACTTGTCAAGCAGATAATATACATTCATGCAGCATTTTAAAAACAGTATCTCATTTTTTATTTACCTTTTGCATCCAATGACCATATGCAAAAATATGAAAAATCAGTTTGGCATGAGCATGTGATCAGAGTGGAAGTCTGGCCTACCAGAATGGATGTTCAAATAATCAAAATGAATATTCAACCAATCAGGATGGGTGCCTCAGCAATCTGAATTAAAAGTCAATCTGTCAGGGGGCTGGGGTTGTAATTCAATGGTCAAGCACTTGCCTAGCAAGTGTGAGGCCCTGGGTTTGATCCTTAGCTCCACATAAAAATAAATAAATAAAGGTAACATGTCCATCTGTAAGTAAAGAAAATTTTTAAAAAGTCAACAAATCAGAATGGACACTTGATCTATTGTAATAAATGCAGTGTGTATCGGCCAAATATCTGCCTCTCATTTATCATAGAACTTTTCACTTACCTGCTCTCTTCTCAATTAGCTGGGAGCAAATATAGGGCAGGGACCACATGGTAGATCTCTTTGTATCCTCCAGGGGGCCTTGCTGAGCTTGTTTCATAATGTAAGCTTAATTAATATTTGTTTGAGTGGACATTATTCATCCAATGATTGCTCAGAAAATCAGTGGGTGGAAGAGTACAGTTTGTCCTTCCCTGATGAAGATAATTATAGAATTATGCCATAAGAATATCACTAAAAAATAGCATGTTTTTAGATGACACACAGGTGATAAAAGAAATTGGTATTGTTAAGGGCTTATCATTCAATGTGATCTTGACAAACTAGAAACACAATATATAATCACACTTATTTATTAAACACAACAATGAATAGTGTGCTTACAGAATTAATAACGTATAAATACAAGGTGGAGTATAAACAGAAAGGTCTTGGCAAGGCCCAAAGTAAATAGGTCTTATGGCAAATAATAAACCAGAATGTCCTAAATGTTTAAAATCAGCTAGATTGCTAGTATTATGGTTAGATATTTATTCGTTCATTCAACAACTCAACTGAGTACCTACTATGTATAAAGCATCCTGCTAGGTATGCTGGAGATGCAGTAAGAATTTAGCAACTTCTTTTTCCTCAAAGGTCTTAAGTTTTAAGAGAAAAGACAAAGAAGTACACAAACTATTCAATAATAAAAGATACAAAGAAGTATACAAACTATTCAATAATAAAAGATAACTATTTGATAGTTGAGTCATCAGTCAGTGAAGATAAGTACCACGAAGGACATTTTTTGCGGCATTCGAGAGAGACAGCTGTGTTCAACAGATGGCAGAGGGCCAGCACTCAAGAGTGGGTGGGCAGAAGTGTCAACACTGATGGTGCAAACTGATGGCCAGAGGTTGCTTTGCTTTTATTTTTTCAGGACCAGATAAGCACCGTGCTCTCCTACAACACTATTAAATGGAGGTAAAGTCTCAATGATGACTGATCCCTGTTTTTCCCACCCTTGACGTGTGTGTGTGTGTGTGTGTGTGTGTGTGTGAAATCTCACCAACATTTAATTTCACTTAAGCAATAAAGAAAGGTGACATTTCTAGCACTCAAGTGTAATAAAGAAATTTAGACCAGTTTAAAAATTCTTAAAATAATTTAGAAAACTTGCATAGAGAACACATAGACCCTTAAGAATATGTTTGTAGATTCTCAGGGGTCTTTACTCCCAAGATGAATAACTACTGTAGGAGGTAAATATCACCTTTGGAATCATACAACATTGCAGTCTTGCTTGCTATCAGGAGGAAAGTCAGCATGAGGATGAAGTAGGTATAGAGGAGGGCAGGAATAAGAGAATACAGAACAATGAACTAAAGCTCTGATCAAAACCAGTGTAAAGCTCACATAAGACTTCATACCAGACAGACCTCCTTACAGCCCCATCATCCCTTCTCATTAGAAAGATCACAAGAAAGAATTCAGTTTGATCCAGCCAAAGCGAGATGCTAACCTCTATGGCTAGAAGAGTGAAGTACCATGTTTTACAGTTACCTGTGGGTTAAGAGTAGCTTCCTAAAATCAAGAATGCTGGTCTAACAAAATCCACACTTGGATACCAAATTTATGTAGTTAAGCTGTCATGCAGAATGGTAACTCTACATTTGCTTTAATAATTATTTTCTTAGTCAAATTAAATGGCTGGTCTGCCTAATACTCTATAGTGATATAGCATTTACAGGTTGGGTTTGGGCAACTGGCAAAAAGTATCAATGTGTTTTCCTCAGAGCATTGTAAGATGGAGTTTTAGACAAGAGTCTGCTAATACCACTTGGAGAACAACAGCAATTAGGAACCTGTTATCTGTGATACCCTCAGCTCTACAAATGTCTAAACCTTTGAGCACGATGCCTTGAGCCTATAGTACTCAGTCACTACCACCAAGAATCTGGTCTCAAATATGTTATTGCACAAAATATGAAATGAATACTGCATAAAAGAAAAATATGATATTTCTTGAAATAGTATCAATAGATCAAAATGATGGAATGGTTTAGCAGTGGTACACAAACTTACCAACTAGAAAGTCCCAATATTATATACATTTGGGACTAGAGAAAAGCTGAGGAAGTGAAAATAAGATAGAATTATTTTTTTAATTCCCATAAATATACAAAATTCCCCTAAGGAAATTTGGGGACTTTAAAATTCCCACTCTAGCTTCTCTAACTGAAGTTCTTTACATATCAATGTGTTCTTATTCCTACAGAAAGAAAATGACAAGAGTTGAATGCAGATGGTGGGACTGAAAAAGTTATTTTAATAAATATACACTTTTAAAAAGAAGATTCCATTAATCTTTGAAGATTTTTTTATCTTTCTTTTTTCAGGAAGGAGGATGAAGGAATAGAAAGAACTAAGCTGTCCACACTTGCTCTGACCTTGGCTGAAGCCAACTTGGAAGGTTTGCCTAAGGACTAGTTGGGGCAAAGAAGCTCAGTTTGTGCCAAAGAGCATAATCCTTCCTCATTAGGGAGCTCAATCCTTCCTCATTACTATGACTTTGACCTCATTAGAGTTTTGTTCTCATCAAGTGGGCTCCAGAAATTAGATATCCAGTTAATACCAGCAGTAGCAGCAGCAGCAGCAGCTGATGCCCTCTGGGAACAGTATGATCAATAAGTGTAAGTGGTTGATTTTCATCTTCTAACCACATAGAAGATAAAGGCCAATATTAGTCCAATATTAAGTTTTCTGTCACAATAGGATTAACATCACTGGCATTGTACATGAAATCACAAGGTACTCAAGATGTGTCTTAGCAGAGCCTATTGATTTGTTCAATTAATTATCCAATTATTTTTTCTTACTGCACCGATGGTTGAGTCCACTGGTTCCTTTAGTAACTTCTAATTTTCCAGGTGTTTCCTTATATCTAAGGTAAATATCTGGGTCAGTGGTTCTCTCATATTTTGGTTTCAGGATCCCTTTATTTTCTTAAAAAGTTTCTAGGACTCCAAAAAGTTTTTATTCATGTTTTTTTTTAACATATGGGTTTTAGCTGTTGGAATTTGACATATTAAGACATTAAAACTGAAAAGGGATAAGAGGAGGTTAAATGGGGCTCCTGGTCTCCTAAGCTACTCCTCTATATCATAGGAACCAGTAAAATCTCCTTTCATAGGAGCTTGATCTGATTGGGTTTCTACCACTAGCAAATAAAAGAGTACTGAATAATACACCTACGAAATAATTAGTCTAAGACAATAAATAATAAAGGATTAAACTGAGTATAACAATGCTATTTTCTCCATTCATTTGTCACTCTTTGAAAGCCTACTGAAGGATGATGAATATAAACATCACTAACACTTCTTCAGTGCCTAATGGTTTTCAAAGTGCTTTCACATTAGGTATGTAATTCTCACTACAACCCTATGTAATAGCTTGTTCTATATCCATTTTATAGATGAGAAAACCGAGGTTTACAGAAGAACCCCCAGTGACTTGTCAGAGTGGTTAAAGCGGCTGAAACAAGACTAAAATCCAAAATTTAAAAAATTTGTTGTAATTATTCATACATGAAAATAGAATGTATTTTGACATATTATACATATATGGAGTATAACTTCCCAATCTTCTGGGTGTACATGATATAGAATTACATTGGTCGTATAAACATCATATATGCACCTAGGAGATAGTACTGTCTGTAAAATCCAAATCTTATTCTTTAAATTCTCATAGCCAAAGTTCCCGCCTCGGATGATGCTTGTTATTTTATAGGGCATAAAACTGTAGCACAGCCTTCCCAGATTTCTAAAATTTAAATCCATCCTCCCGCGGAAAGATGGGGGCAGTCTGCGTAGCAGATCCTCTAAGAGTCATCACTTTTGGCCATGGTTTCCGCGGCATGAATACAGTTCAAGTTATCATGGTTATCATTGTTTTCCAGCTGTGACTGAGGGACTGCGGGAGGGTGCTTAAGCAGTGGTGCTGGTCAGGAATTGAAGAAGACGGATAATACTTTGCAAGCTGCGCCACAGTCACTCTAAGAAAGCATCCTGGCTCCGGGGTCCCAGCGGAAGAAATGCGGGAGCTGCGGGACTCGGATTCCTAAGTCCTGGATTTGGAAGGCGCCTGCAAACAAAGAAACAACCAAGTTAAGTTCCGACGGCGCGATAAGCAGAGTTCAAAATGAATCCTTCCTTCTCTGCTAGGGTGGAAATGCCTAGTCCACAGATCACACCACCCAGAACAGATCATCTGCTGTGGCGGTCTGGACTGTCCGCGCCGGGCACGCCCGAGGTTTCCCAAAGGCACTACCAGTCCCATGAAGCCCCGGGACGCGGGCGGTGATGACGAAGACTCCGCGGATTGGCCACGGGGCGGGGCGCGCAGTCCTTCTCCGGGGAGGTGGGGCGGGGTGCAGGGCGGAGCGAGCGGCGGCTCGGCGGG
>NW_026000229.1:17928345-17940023 GCF_001458135.2 Marmota marmota marmota | reverse complement strand
GGGGTGTGGAGGGGGCAAAGGAAGGGGAAACCGGAGAAATAAGGGCTGTTGGGGAAACGAGAGGGTTCAGGGGCTGAGGTTGACAAGGAGGGATCCCAGAGGGACAAAGTGGGGGAACACAGGAAATCTCAGGGAGAGAGAAAAGGGGATAGTATATGTGAAAATGGATTGAAAAACAGCAAAGAGGAAGGAAACGTGAAGGGGGAAGAATGAGAGGGACGTGAAGTAAAGGAACAGAGGACACCAGGGACAAGAAGTGAGACCAGGCAGTTAATTGGAAGGGAACTGAGGGAAATGAATGATCGGGAGGTGAGAGATGAGGGGACATTGGCCATAAGAAATCCGGACGTAGATGCCGTGAGAGAGGGCAGAAGAAAATTGCAGGTGGGAGAAGGGTTCCGGGAACCAGTGGATGGCAGGAGAATACTTGGTGGAGAAAGTAAAGGAGAGCTGGGTGTGAGAAAAAGAAAAGGGGAAGCAACATATGTTGTAAAGAGGTTGATCAGAGAAGATGGAAAAGGGAGAGGAAATGGAAAGCAGTGGGGCATAGGACATTTCCCAATATCTGGAAGCATTGGTTATGATTTTCTCTTTACTTCTGTTGGATCAAGGAGAAAACAAAAGTGACTAATGATAGAATAATGTCAATGGAGCATTAAATTGTTCTGAGTTTGTTAAAGTTGTTGGTGACTTTTATGAATGATGTGGTCAGGAAAATATGGTTCACCTCTTTACTACCATCTCCTGAGGAATGGGACTTGAATATTTAACTTTTAAACCCAGAAACTGATCTAAAATTCTGCCTGCATGCCTGTGTATTTTGTTTTGGTTCTGATTATTACTTGTTAAATGAATCACAACATATTATATACCCCCCAATTACTTCCAGTTGATTCAAGAGTTTTTTCTAATGTTGACTGGGAGCTGTCCTTCATCCATTTGTAGTGAAAGACATGTTGAGGTAACAAGATCTCTAACTTACTATAAACTGAAGAACAAATCAAAACTGGTTTAAGCTGAATGTGGAAATGACCTTAACATCATTTCCCTTAAATTAAGTAGAGTTAAGTAAGTACCTTAAGAATCTTAGCTTTTGGTTGCCTGTATGATGTGCCTGGCCTCTAATAGTAGTTTGTTAAGACATCTTTCATATTTCACCATGCATTTCTGGGTTGAGAAATAATAGAGAACTACTGCTTGGTAATAAGTGTGTTTAAATATTTGTGAGTTTTAAGGATAATTCATCATTTCAAAAAAAGAATGCATGGGTATAGAGTACTTTTCAGTTCAAGTATTGGAAAAGACTCTCATTTGTTATTCTGATTGCTTTCATACAGATTGCATGGTCTAAAATCTCTTGAGTGTTATGATGTCTGGGCTTAGGGAAGTTTAAGTTGCAAGTTCTTGGCAGTCAGTCTTGAGTGGGACTTTTTCTTTTCTGAGGAAGCAGATTTTAAATGTCATCTCTCAAGTATATTCCTAAGAGATTTGGTAGGAGCTGGTACAGCAACAAAAGGCATTAATTTTGACATTGGTACTAATTTCAAAACTCCAAATAACTTTTTTTCACTGTTGAATGCATATTGCAATACAGTTGGTAAAGGACAATTTCTAACAAGTGGGTACCCTTTGCCCATTCTATGTGGCACACTCCTAGAAATACCTTGCCTTGAAAGTGAGTAAGTCTCATTGATGATATTTCTGTTAAGTTCCTTGGATTTTTTTTTTTTGCTTGTTCATAATAATTTCATTACTTTTCTCCCCCTCCCCTTAGTTTTTGTCCCCCATTTCGTGTAAGGGCATCTGCTCCTTTTAAAATAGTAGCTTTTTTTTTTTTTTAATTTTTATTTTTGGGTACAGGCCTTGAACTTAGGTGTACTCGACTACTGAGATTTTCCCACATCCCCAGTCCTAGTTTGTATTTTATTTAGAGAAAGGGTCTCATTGAGTTGCCTGGCACCTTGCTTTTTGCTGAGGCTGGCTTTGAACTCATGATCCTTCTGCCTCAGCCTCCCTAGCTTCTGGGATTACAGGCATGCGCCACCATACCAGCAAAATAGTAGCTTTTAACTCTTACTTTTTTGGGCTGGGGATGTATAGCTCAGTGGTACAGCACATGATTAGCAGGCATGAGGCCCTAGATTCAATCCTCAGCACCCAATAACCCAATATAAATATAAATATGTGTAAATATGTATGTATATATATTCTGAAGGATTCAAATTTTTCTTGTGTGGCATGTATATAATATAATATAATATTATATATATAATATTATATGTATAATATTTTTTATATATATATATATATATATATATATATATATATATATATATANATATATATATATATATATATGATTGAAATGAGCTTCTTTGGAGGGTTGCAGCTATTAAGAAATGAAAACCAGCATCCTGTAGCAGTTTAGAATAGGAGGTAGACATTAAATGGGGTGAATCTCATGGGGGAGCTTGATCTTTTTGTGTGGTGGATGTGGTAAACAGAAGCTGTGAGCTGTGTCTTCTTCAGTTGACCTGGAGGAGGAGGGGAAAATCCCATGCCTCTTATTTAGCCTCAGAGCTCCAACAGGAAGTGGTAGCACACTACCTTCAAACAGCAGGAGAATTTATGTACCTGAAACCTAATGCTTTGCCATTGAAATTAAGCTAGGAAAATAAGGTGAATGTTAACACTGTTCTAGTGAAAAATTCCACTAGATTCATCACTGTGGTGTTCACCTCTTTAGAGTCAAAGTTACTTCCCCTAAGCCTTTACCCTATCTTTAAATGATCTGAAAAGTTGAGGTGACAGTTGGTGGCCCATCTCCTCTCCAGTCATATTGTACCTACATGTGTAAATTTCTGGGGTTTTCTGTGAAAGGGTTTTGACAAAGGTCTGCTTTAGCATTACGGACATAACTTGATAAACTCTACATCACAGGAAATACTCATTTCTTAATGCCTGGGGTTTGCGTGTGTGTTTTGGTAGATATGTACACATGTCTGTTTTCTTCCCATGAAGATACTTTTAAGTCTTAATTTTGCCTGTTCAAAGTATGAGTAGTTTTTAAAAATGGGAGCCTGCCATCTTCAGACACTGTTGTGATTGGGGTTCTGTCATCATGAAAGGAAGGAGACCATTATCATTTTGGTTCCAGATATAGTTGTCTTATAGATACTTTCTTCTTCTCCCTCTCTTAAGTTCTTACCATTCTCTGTCTCTTTCATTTCCTTTCTGTGCTTTGTTGTGGTCAATGATTTCTTTTATCTGACTTATTGGGGATCTTCCAGTATATATCATTCAGGTAATAGTTGTTAAACATGGAGTATGGGTTGTTTTATCCACTTGAAGAAATTATAGGCACAGTGTTCAAGACCAACTGACCTTTCAGTTCAGATATTTGAAAATTTAAAAAATTTGTGATTGATTGGTTCCAAAAAACATCCTTTATATAACCATTATTAACATTATTATATTGTAAAATATAACATTAAGACAACCAGGAATGGTAATACAATTAATCATATATGTCCTATGGGATGTGGCTGCCTTTTAATATTGATACAGATACATATTGATATCTTAAAATGGCCCTATGTGAAACAAGATGCTGATAGAACAAATAATTCAGCCCTGTCCTCTAACAGGACAATCTAAACTTCTTCCCTTTGCTGTCTCTCCCCTGCCCTACCCCCTTCTTCCTGTTAGGTATTTCCTGAGTGGTTTCATTATTTAGAATAGTCATACTTTGACAGCAGAGTCTTAGAAATTATCTTCTTTGTGCCCCACCCTAATTTTATAAATGAGAAAATGAATGTTTAGTTGATGTTCTCAAAATTACATAGCTGGTTGTAGCAGAGCCTTCAGTAAAGCTCCAAATCTGAGTCTGTCACTTTTCACAATGAGCTGCTGTTATTTCTGATCTGTATGATCATCTCCATAAATTCAATTCACCACCTTTTCCGGGAAGAATTAGATTTTGCATGCTTGCCTGTGTGAGGAAGTTAAGATGTTTCCACTTTTTTTTAAATATATTTTTTTAGGTGTTGATGGATCATTATTTTATTTATTTATTTATATGCGGTGCTGAGAATAGAACCCAGTGCCTCACACATGCTAGGCAAGCACTCTACCACTGAGCCACAACCCTAGCCCAGATGGTTCCACTTTCATTAACCATGTCTGCTTAGGGAAATAGTCAATGTCCATTAAATGGCTCTGATCCCTGTAAGAGTTTATACTGGGGTAACTCAGCATGTAGCTGTTCTTTGCCCTTTCTTTCTATGTTTGTAGTTTCAGCTTAGAAGATCAAAGTACGTTCTGCCATAAAAAATTTCTTCCGTGATCAAAATAACTAATGAAATAATTAATAGCCACATGTTGGTAATTGTTGCAGCTTAGTCTTGTTAGAACACTTTTAGACATTTTATTCTGTGACATTGCATATTTTTCTTGAGTTCCCTTTTCTTAAAATCAGGGTTAATACATAATAGCCCATGGGCCATATGTGGCCTGCAGCCTATTTCTGTGCAGTCCACAAGCTAAGAATAGTTTTTACTTTTTTTTTTCCCAGTACTGGGGATTGAACCCAGGGACGCCTAACCACTGAGCCACTTTTTAATTTTTCCCCAGCCCCCGCCCCCTTTTAAAAATATTTATATTTTAGTACTAGTTGGACACAATACCTTTATTTTATTTGTTTATTTTTATGTGGTGCTGAGGATCGAACCCAGGGTCTTGCAAATACTAGGCGAGCACTCTACTGCTGAGCCACAACTCCAGCCCTCCCCAGCCCTTTTTTATTTTTTATTCTGAGACAGGGTCTCGCTTAATTCCTTAGGGCCTTGACATATTGCTGAGGTTGATCCTGAACTTGTGATCCTCCTGCCTCAGCCTTCCAAGTCTCTGGGATTTAGGTGTGCACTACTGCACCCAGCTGGTTTTTACATTTTTAAAGATTATTTAAGAAATAAAACAAAACAATGAAGAATATGCAACAGAGGCCAAATGTATACAGAAAGCTCAAAAATATTTACTAACAGGTCCTTTATTTAAAAAAAAAAAGTTTGTTGACCTTTGCTTAAAATTAAAAAGTGTTTTTTGATTGGTAGCATTTCAAAGCTTTTATCAAGACTTATTGACTGAAAAACAAACTCTGTCATATTTACATTTTTATCCAAGATGAGATCAACATTTGGCTGAGCATAATCCAGATATGTACAGCAAGTTGATTTTAATTTTCATAGTTGTTTTCCTTGGTTTCAACTTCTTAAAGAAAAATATGCAAGGAACATGCAAGTTCAGATTGAACATTTTGTGCATAAAGCCTCGTTTTAATGTCATTGTGTTCTTTCTGAGCTGTCAGTAGATTTCTCATCTAAGTGATAACTTCAATAGCAACACTAGTTCAGAAAAAGTAGCATTTAATACTGGGTGTGAAGGGTTAAATTTATCTCCTTAATTAGTGTGCTAGTGAATGAAAAAGCTTTCTACAAATAAAGATGGGCACAGGGAAACTGAGTCTTGGATTCAGATGTGGATCTGTCTTAGGAATAAGTGTCCTTTAATAAAGAGCTTCACCATCTGTTCTACAAACACCAAGTCAGGGAGGGGGTTCTCTTGGCAACAACAGCAACATTGTTTGGATCTACTTAGAAAAGCTGGAGGGGAATAGTTTTAGATATTGTTTTAGAGGGAAATAAGTCTAACCTTTGAAGACAAGGAAAAATTTAGCAGTTGATTTTTGAATTGAATCCCATAACTGATCTGAAAAGAACCATAGAGCTGGAATGGGAAGACCAGAGAGCTGCTAGCATGGCCTGAGCTGGTGCTGGTCTAGTTCTGCCAGCCTGCGCACAGCTCTGCTCTGGGATCAGCTCTCCTGTGGGTGGTTAGAGTTGTTACTTGGGAAAATTTTGCAGGAATGAATTTTCATAGTAAGATAAGAAGAGGTTTGGAGGGGGGATGGGGAAGTAGATTTTAGGTAGTGAATAATATTGTAAAGTATGAGATCACCAAGCTTCTGAAATGTAAATAGCCATGGGAAAACAAAAGGGAACTTTAGGGTAGGATTGTAGACTGTTTCTTAGGTCAGGGGTGCAAACTCAAATAGGCCAGGGAGGAGCCATGAATAAGGTAATTGGGCCCTGAATGGGAGGCAGTAAGGTATAGGGAATCCAACGTCTGCATTTCAGCTGCAGTTTTACCATCACCATGCTGGAAAGTCTTCTCATATTTCAAGATAGGCTAAAAATCTCTCATAAAAACCCAAAATTATGGGCAGTTAAACAACAACAAAATAGTGTAAGGGTCAAATGGACATGTCTATGGCTACATGAAGTTGTGAGCTGCCAGCTTACAAACCAGGCATGATGGTCAAGGATCTGTGATGATTAGGTACTTTAAAATTGATACTTTAATCAGAGATGGTGTATATAAGGAGAAGTCCTAAATTATTTTCATTTTCCAGGCAGTGAAGTTGTTGGTGGTTGGTTTGTGGTTGGTGTTAGGGAGATAGCATGTTAAATGAACTGTGGGTCTAGAGTCAGATCTGAGTTCCTATCCTGGCATCTGCTTCTCCTAACTTCAAGGCCTTTGGTAAGTGGGTTGTCCTTCTAGAGCCTTGGTTCCTTCATGTTCAGTAGGGTGTAAGAATACTGTATTACTTTTCAGGTTTGCTGTGAGTTGTCTAAAGTAAGAATCAAGTCTTATTTATCTTTTAAATTTCCAAGATAGATGTGAATTGTGAGAGAATTGTGAGAGCACAGTAAGAGCTGTAAAGCATTGCCTGAGTTTGTTGTTATTCTTTTATGGTGTTAGAGATGATTAGGTGATGTCTGAATTAAAAGTGTTTAACTTGAATTTTTAACACAAGAGTGTTATCTCCCCCAGCATAAAATGCTGTATATCTTTCTATAATCTCTTTTAAAGTGTTATTTAACAATATAAAAGATATTTCACTTATCTTTCAGTCTGCATAATAAGCTATTATTTTAACACCCTGCTTTCAACCCCCCACTAACATAAATACCAAATAGAAAATGAGTGAAATCACTGGGTTTGCATTAGAAGAGCCATTTCAGCTTTGTCTCTGCCCATTAGCTTCAAACAATGCAACAGATGCCTGTTAACAGTTTCATGCCCATTTTTAATTAGCAGATGGAGCTGTGTTTGTGTCTGTGTTCTGCCCAGCACTTATTTGAGTGACAGGGTACTGAGTGGATTAGAATTAGACTGGGTGTTTGGGTTCAATACAGCCAAATTCTTTTTTTAAAAAAATGCATATAAACATTTATTATATAGAACCATTTGCATATCTCTCACTAGAACAGCATGTATCTAGAGTAAAACTGACGTGAAGTTATGTTTTCTACACTTATTGTAGGAAGAATTTATCATTTTATGGTTTAAATGAAAGTTTCACTTTAATCTTGAAATTATCACAAAATGATTTTTTTTAAAGATGCAATTTACTGTTTTGACACAGTATGTTGAGGAATACCAGGGCTAGGATGGATAGGCTTCAGCATAGTATGTTGAGAAATAATGCAAATCTGGGGTGAAAAATGCCAGTACTGGTGGGTTAGTAGTGGTTGCCTGGAATGCTGTCTTCTGCAGGTTCTGAGGTCATATCTGAGCAGCAAGACTGATGGCTGTGGTGGATTCTTAACATTTGCCACAGAGGTGGCAACATCCCAGACATATGCTGTTTTCTAAATAAAACAGGTAGCGATATGCCCTCTAACATATTATGGCTACATTTCAGTATTAGTAATATTTTTAGTGAATAATTATTGGACATACTGTGTCAAGAGATGGGTCTTTTATGTTTGAAGGTTTTTCTTTGAATTAGTAAAAACCTAAAAGGATTTAGGTGCCTGGTTGTCTCTAGAGGAAGAAATAAATCTGCTTTTTTTTTTTTTTTTTTTTTTTTTAGTTATTCCGGACTTCCTTTGGAAAGCCACATGAAGTGGTGGAAATGTTTAGAAGCAGTCTTGCACAGCAGCCCTGTTGGCTGTGATAAAATGTTTTCTTGCTGTCCTACCTAGAGCATTTAGCATGTTTAATTAGGCACTTTGATATTTACCAGTTGCTGAACCTTTGGACATTTTCCAGGAAGCTCTCATCTTCCTCAGCCCAGGATTTTAGTTCTTGGCACCCAAGGTAAATGCTAAAGCTCTGTCTGATATCATGTTCATCAAATTTAGGCTTACTGTCCTTAAGGTAGACCACAGTGCTGCTTGTCAGCTTTTGACAGCATTTCAGAACTTCAAAGCATTTGCAAAAGCTGTGTTAGGTGTGGAATCCCACCTCATCATGGTAAAAACCAACCACAGAGCTATTAGGCAATGTGTAAAGTTGCACAGCTTTCTGCTGGCAGAGCTGGTACTGGCAGGACTTTTCATATCACATACTAATTTCACATATTTTGGCAAAGAACTTGGCAGTAATTGTTTTAATAAATTGTGGATATTTTCCTGGTATATAGAGTGGAGGGGCAACCTCTGAGGATGTATTATCAAATTTTGATGTGAAATAGAGGGTGAGCTGCTTAAAGTTATATTGTAGGCTCGATTCTTATGACTCTATGCAATGTATGTTTATCTGGAATAGGCATTACAAAATAATTTCTTCATACACATATACACACAAATACATAAAATCCATTACAAAACAAAAAACTTGCATTGTGAGGTGTAAGTGACTAATCTTCTGAAATTTGTTTATTGCTTATGAATTTGCATGGGGTAGCTGTTTATGGTTTTCAAAAAGAATTTTTTTTTTTTACTTTTTTCTTTTCTAAAAGTCTCTGAATAAAATCTTGATACAGCATGGAAAACAATTCTTTATTGAGTGTTAACTGTTCTGTTTTTGAAATGGCTCAGACTTCTTTCTCATTTCACTAACCATTAGCAGTTCATTCCTACCCAGGATTTGGGGAGAAGTGATTGGGTTGAGAAGAAAATTGTGAAAACAATATTCCGATCCCCACCCCATCCATTTCTTTGGCTATTTGTTCAGTCTCTTATGCTTTTGTTAGCAGCTGGAGTAAACTATTCAGTAAAAAAATTAATAGTGACTATGACTGCTATCATTCTTTTATATTGTATTAGCCCAGCTTCAGCTTTTTTAGCAATCAGGAAAATGCAAATCAAAACTACACTGAAATTTTATCTCTCTAGTTAGAATGGCATCCATCATGAATACAAACAATAATAAAGTTTAGAGAGGAGGTAGAAGAAAAGGAACTTTTACACTGTTGGGAGTACAGACTAGTATAACCACTATGGAAATCAGTATGGAGGTTCCTCAAAAGAACCACCATATTACCCGGCTATATCACTCCTTGGTATATATCCTAAAGGATTAAAGTCAGTATATTGGCAATACAGGCATACCCATGTTTATAGAAGCCAAATTCATTAATCAAATTATGGGACCAGCCTAGTTTTCTGTCAGTAGATGAATAAATAAGGAAAGTGTAGTATATTTACATAAGAGAGTTTTAGCCATAAAGAAGAATGAAATTATGTCATATGTAGGAAAATGGATGGAACTTGAGAACATTAAGTGAAATAAGCCAAATTCAGAAAGGCAAGGGTCATGTATTCTTTCATAAGTGGAATCTAGAGAGAAAAAATAGGGGTTTAGGGGAGGGTTGGTAATCTCATAAAAATAGAAGAGAGACCAGTAGGGTAGAAGAAGGGGACCAAGGGGAGGGAAGAGGCGAAGAAGGTACTGGGGAATGAAGTTGACCAAATTATATTGTTATGTTGTGTGCATGTACATTTTTGTAACAACGAATTCCACTTTCATCTATAATTATAATATGCCAAAAACAATGAAAATATTTAAAAATAAATAAGGTAATTTATACTGTGAAATCATTGTATGATTTGCCACAATTTTTGTTCATATCATCTCTTAGTTATTGTAAAATAAATCACACAGTACTGTGAAAAACAATTGGTGCATCTTTCCAGCCTATCAGGGCACAATCTCCTCCCAAAGACATTAGACTGGCCTGTTTTCTCATCATAAAAGGTGAGTGCTAGCTTCATGATACTCAGTCTATGAAATCAGTGTCTGAAAAGGAAAACAGTTTTTTTTTTTTTTTTCACAGATCAATTTATTTATAACGTTATGATATGTACACTAATCTCTTTAAGTTTTTTTTTTTTTAATATATCCATTTTATTTTATTTATTTTTTTTTTAATTTTTTATTGTGGGTTGTTCAAAACATTACAAATTTCTTGACATATCATAGTGTGGAATATGATATGTCAAGAATATGATATGTCAAGGAAAACAGTTTTTCATTTTCATTCTTCTGCAGGTGCTTGTGTACAAGGGTTTTTTTCACCAGTGTGTTTGGATGTCATGTAGACAGAAGGAAGAAGGAGTAGTAGTTAATTCAGACAAACCTGTGTTACTCTTGGAAATTGGTGAAAATTTTTGTAGTATTGAAGGGATTGCTTAATGTTTTTGAATCCCGTCCTTAAAATGTCTTGGTTTTAGTGATAAAGCTGAATGTAACCATAAAAATAACTATTTGAATGTTGAAAGGAGTTCTTTGTATAAAGCCTTTTTAATTACTCTCATTTTCTTTACACTAAGCATGGCATGGTAGGTGAAAAATAATCTGAGACAACAGGATCTCTTTAGCTGGTGCTCAGTTTCCATTTGACAGATAAGAAGCCTGAGGCCCAGGGGCAGTTGCCCATGGTCATACGGACCCTGACATTGAGCATTAGTTTTCTGATTTTAAGTCTCTTTTCTCTTATACTTCACCTGCCTTCAGTTCTATGGCAGTGAAAAGATGCTGATGGTTTAGTTGGATACAGACAACATTTTGTAGGAGAAAAGGAAAGGATTGAACTAGGATGTCTAGGTCCAAGCACATCTCTGGTCCTTGATTGGCCATTTGCTTTGGGGTTGAAAAGGAGCTGCTGGGAGTGGGGTAAGATTTGAACTAGATCTGCAAGAACTTTCATTGCTTACCAAGTTAGGTAGGAAGAATTGTAGTGGTTTGTTCATGAACTACTCATGCCAGACAACTAAGTCATTAGCATTTTCCCTAAATTCACTCATTCTGGTAACATTTTTTGGCCTGCAAAATTTTGAGAGGAAAGGGCTGTTCTCTGTCTATAGCAGCCTCTCAAAATTTTGAGAGGTCATTTTAGCACAGTGATGAGAAAAGCTACAAGGATAAATATATGATACTTTGAAAGCACAGAAGAGAGTTTGGGGAGAGCTTTTAGGAGGAAATTACATGAATGCTCAAATCAGAACCCGAAGGAGGACTGAGCTGATAGAATGGGAGAGTGTGAAGAAGGAGAAATGGGGGTTAGGGGCTCCTGCCATTCGGCCCTTGGAGGAACTCCCATATCCCATTTGGCTGAAGGCTCAAATGAAATCTGGGGGATGTAATAAGAGGCAGAGCTGAAGGGTAATTAGATGGCAGATTATGAGGGGCTTTTAAACCTTGTTCAGAGCCTGGCTTTATCGAGAGTGTTAGGGAGTCACCTAGGGATCTTAGGCTGGGAGACCAGTTGGGATGTTAGTAAGACAGTATTAGTTGTCCCTTCCCTTCACCTGGATTTTTTCTGCATTTATATAGTACATATATATATATATATATATATATATATATATATATATATATATATTTATATA
>NW_026000229.1:17801031-17928320 GCF_001458135.2 Marmota marmota marmota | reverse complement strand
TTTATATAGTACTTGCATTTATATTCTTTTATGTAAACTCCCCTGAACATGGAAAGAGATTATTATTCTAGACAAGGAATCTCACGTTTTAAGAGGATAATTGGTGTCTTGTAAGTAGGTAGAGAAACCAAGACTTGAGCCTCACACTTCAGATCTGGGCTGTTCTCTGTTTATAGCAGCCTGCACTTATCAGAAAAATCCTCTGAGGGACTCAGTGTATTGGGCACTTAATCATAGGTGTGATCCCTCTTGGTGGTCTGGAAGAACAGTAAAAGCTGACCAACAAACCCTTCAGAACTATGTTGAATGGGAAGATGAACAAGTCCCTCTGGACAGGCCCCAGCAATAGCTAATGCTAAAATGCATCATGTTGCCTATTGGCCCCTGGAGGTCAGTGGACTTGTGTTTTGGGGTTGTCTCTTGGACTCTAATCCAGTTCCTCAGGAAGCAATCAAACATGTACACAGCAGAATGAAGGCAGGAAAGGACATAGTTTTATTGCAAAAATTCAATTTTTTTGCATAAAGAAAACTAATTATATCAGAAAGCTGCATTGTCTTTCCACTTGGGGCCATTGGTTTGATATGCTTGTATGTTGTTGGTCTTAGACTGATTTGCTAGGAACAGCTACCTTAATTGTAAGCTTCCTTCATTTGTGAGTTAAGTTTCAACTTCACAGTAGCTTCTCCTTTTTTCTAGGGTGAAATTCTATCTACTCTAGCTTTTGTTTGTAAAACCCTGTTTGGCAAAGTTTTCCTTAGGTCACAGTGGCATTGTAAACTAGACTAATAACCTGATTTGTATGTTAACCCTAAATCTCTAGAATGCTGGTGTGTACCAGAAAGAAGAAAAAGCCTAAGCAGGTAAACTTTTGATTTTTACTTCTTTATTTATTCTTTTTAGATATACATGACAGTAGAGTGTATTTTCAAGCAGCTAATTTGATATGACAAAGTACACTTGCTAAAATGAACTCACCTTAGGGGCCCCTGGGCTCTCACTTAGCCTTTGCATTCTTGATATATACAGTGGTCCTTTTCTTCTCTCTGGCCCTAAAACAATAAAAGTTGGGCTGATGTCTTTTAAGAAGCAGGCTACCAATAATCTCAGAAGAAAAAGTGGCAGAGTGATACTGTGAGAAAGATATTCATTATATGACTTCAGGCAAGTGCTGGGGTTCCATTTCTTCACATGCAGAAAGGGAATCTTGTGATATACACATTTCAAAATCCCTTTAAAAACTCTGACTTCAAGTTATAGCCAATGGACTTATTGAAAAATGGAAAAAGTAGACACAAAAAATCAAAATAATAGTGTAGATTAAAAAATAATAATAATTTTTTAAAAAAACTTAGACTTTTGACACACAAACCCCCAAGTTCAAATCCTGGTCTTACTGTTTCGTTTTTGAGAGCCTTTGGCAAATTATATAAGGGCTTTTGTTTCGTTTTGAGAATTGAATTCACTTGTTGTGTATATAATATCTCCAGCTCACTGAAAGCATACACACAAAAGTTGTATGTATATAAATGTGTATGAATGCATTCACTTTCAGTTCACTGAGGGTAAGTCGACACAGCTATAAGAAGCTTAGTAATCCTTGAGGGCTTCATTCTTATAGGACTTGCTTTTAATAAGAGCTGACATTATAATGCTTATGTTATATCAAATATTGTTCTAGGCATTAACATTTCTTGTGGATTGACCTATTTAAATACCCTTAGTATGTTTTAGTTGTATTTTGTTATTATCCTCATTTTTCAAAATGAGGTAATTGAGGCACAAAGTAATTGAAAAATTTCTCAAGGTCATATAGCTTGTAAGTGGTAGAAACAATCCAAATTTGAATTCAGTCTGCTTTTAGAGTCTGGGATTTTAACCATTGTCTTTCTGCTCCAACATGACTCAGAAGTATTTTTTTGAAAGAAGAAAGGAGGGAAAGAGAAGAAAAGAAAAGAGAGAGCAGAGATTTGTTATCTTCCAGGAGGCAGTGCAGGTTGAGCTGTGGCACTACTCTTTACCCACAGAGTTCTTTAACCCCCTTGATCTCAGTTCCCTTTTCTCTGCAAAGAATTGGTGTGAGGCAGTTTAATGAACGAATATAGTAGCGCATTTAACACAGGTCTGAGGATGTGGTCAAACTCACTAAATTGTTAAAGTTTTTTGTTTTATCTAGGGAGTCTTCAAAGCACTTATTAGGATGAGTTCCATTTAAAAAAATATTGGTTACCTAATGTGGTGTGCTTTGGGGTTCTAGAATTAGTTCTTTTTTTTTTCCTAAGATACTTTTTTTTTATTAGTTCATTACAGTTCTTCATAATATTGGGGTTCATTTTGACATAATTATACAATCATGGAATATAATTTGCTCCAGTTCAGTCCCTGATACTTATACCTTTCCCTTCCCTTCTCTCCTTCTCCCTTCCCTTTACTCTACTGATCTGTCTTCCATTTATAGGTAAATTGATGCCTTATGAGTATACATAAATGTGAAATTCACTGTGGTATATTATGCTTATAGGAAAGTTTGGTTAGTTTTTTTAAAAAATATTTTTTAGTTATAGATGAACACGATGCCTTTATTTTATTTATTTATTTTTATGTGGTGAAGATCAAACCCAGTGTCTTATACATGCGAGGCAAGCACTCTACCACTGAACCACAATCCTAGGCCAGAAAGTTTTGGTTAATTTTATTACACTGTTCCTCCCTTTTCTCATCTGTCCCTTCTCCCCCTCAATCGCCTTCCTCTACTGGTCTTTCTTCTGTAAAAAATTAATTCTTAAGAAAGTTTAGAATCACATGCATTTTATAAAGCTATAATTAGAAATATTCTTTAAACTCAGCCCCAAAGTGAAGGTGAGGGCCCCTGACCTCAGCTGGGTAAAGTGGCCTTGACCTCAGGTGTAGCACAGCAGCACAATTTAAGGAGCAAGTTTTTCTTGGTATTCCAACTGCTGCGTACTTACAGGGCATCTTCAGTTCCTCCTTTGGGTGAAAACAAAAGCAGTGTAGAATGCCCTGTCTAGAAGGGATTTCAATTTAAATATTTCAGCTCAATGCCCTCTGTTAGGGCTCTGAATTTTAAGTGCAGTGAGTTTCTGAGTGAAGTCTCCTGAATTTTAATGACTTTGTTTGCATACATGAATTTGAACAATACTTTGAATCCTGAAATGCTGTAGCTGATTTTAATGGAGTAAATTTGTCCAACTTCAAAGTTAATAGGTTTTTCTTTACCTAATAATCAAAATGATGATTTTTATCTCAAAAAGTCATTAATCATACTTTTACAGTATTAATATGTGCTATTAATTTCTTTTTAATCACTAAATTGTCTTATCAAGATAGTTAGGGAAATAAACATGCCAACATGATCATGAAGTACAATTTTCCCCCTTGTGATATTTAGTATATAATTACTACACTATACGTGGTAGACATAAAACCCAAATTGTGTTTGGTTTTTTACAG
The DNA here is from genome assembly GCF_001458135.2 of Marmota marmota marmota. Taxonomy (NCBI): domain Eukaryota; kingdom Metazoa; phylum Chordata; class Mammalia; order Rodentia; family Sciuridae; genus Marmota; species Marmota marmota. Next base: position 17,924,849 of record NW_026000229.1, on the reverse strand, counting down.
TACTTATTTTGGGCCAGGAAACTGAGGTGAGAGCTTAAAAGTGTTTTTGAACACTAAACATAGATAGATAGGTAGATGGCACAGGAGGTGGCAGGGACCAGGTTATGAAGGACCTTAAGAACAATATAAGAGGATAGATTTTATTCTGATTATAGTTGAAAGGGTTCCATGCAGGGAAGTAACCCATTTGACTTATAGTTTTAAAAGCTGCATTGGTTTTAAGAAAGAGTTCATTTTGAGATTTAGTGGCACTGAAAAACCATGGCCTGGAACTCTTTGGTTTAGCCCATTCCTTAAAATTAGGATGTATCTAGAAAAGTTAAAATGTTCAGATGCTGAGAGTTTCATTTTCTAATGACGCATAAAATTTTGTGTTGGTGGGTTCAGTTAATACTCAGAACCAATGAAATGTGCCAAAATGGTAGAAAGAGCAGAAGCCTTCAGAATCCATCACACATTGGGACTGGAATATTCTTCAGAGCTCAATTATCTGATGCTCAGGCACACAGTATCGGTTCATGAAATAAATGCACTATCTTTAATTTAATCCTGAGGAATGAATATTGGGCTCCTGCAGTAGTGATAGCTCATCCATTAGCATGTGCATAAGCTTCAAAGGATGTGTAATTATCACCTGTTATTGCTATGGTCTTTTTCTAGATGTGACAGCAATAAAATCGGCCTGTTTCCTTTTGACCCCATGTTTTATCTATAGTAATAAATGCCAGCTAACTTCTTTTATGCTTGTGCATAAACGTGCAGCTCTTGGTGCATAGAAAGCATAGAAACATTCAGTAAATATTTGTTGAGTGATTGTACAGTTAGCCAGTGGCAGTCTCCTTAAGCCCCAGATGTTCATGTCTCACTCAATTCATAGCAGATGACTCTCCTTTCCTCAATTTTCCTGAAGAGAGTCTCTACCCCTGTAACAATTGCTTCTTTAGTATCCTTTCTTGCTATCTCTAATTTCTGGGAATTTTCACCTTCCCTGTTCTCTTTGTCTGTTTGAAGAGCCCATTGCTAACTTGTTTGTTGATGTTCTTGATGTAATTCCTCCCTACTCTCTTGGGACCCAGCTCTGGAAATTATTCCTTCTCTCTCCTGTATCTTCTGTCTTATCTCTTTCTCTCTTAGTCTTCTGTCCTGATTTCCGAAATTGTCCCTATTCTAATAAGGCAGTCTGTAAACTTGCTTCTCCATCAAGTCACCCATTTCCCCAGCTCCATTTTTTTGTTGTTTAACTTCTTGAAACAGGTCTTGTCACTTGCACTTTCCTACCATCTCATTCATTAACTCCTTAAAATCCTGTTCCATCTGCCTCAGGACTGCACTTAGGTCCTTATGTCCTCCTTGTTGAATAGTATTTAGTGGAACCTTCTTAGTTCTGGTCCTTCTTGACCTCTCAGCAGCAGTTGGCACTGTTTATTACCTATCCTATGGGCTTTCAGGAATTATTTGCTCCAGTTTACTTCCTACCGTCCTAACTGCCTTCTGTTTCCATTGGTCGTCTCACTTTGCCTTTTAATTAAAGTCATTTTCCAAGTGTCTGTTCACTGTATTTTTCTTTTTTCTCCTTTGGAAATTATACACTTTAATATAATTTGTAATCATGTCCATCTGTGTGATTATTGCATTAATGTCTGTCTCTCCCTGCCAGATTGTCAACTCCATGAGTGCAGGTACCAGATCTGTTATTGTGCTTCATTGGATTCCTAGCAGCTGGTTCAGTGCTTGGCAGGTAATAGGAGTTCAGAAATCTTATAGTGATAAAGGAAGTAAACTTGCCCCATTCCATGCCTTCCACATGTCACTCCCCAACTCTCAATCTCATATTCCCACCCTCTTCTAAATTCCTCCCTGATTAGCCCACCCCAAAATGCATTCATTTCCACCTCCTATCTAGTACCATTTTATGAATTTTCATGCATCTTTTAACTCTACCATACATATTTTTAAAAATGTTTTTTTAGTTGTAGATGGACACAATATCTTTATTTATTTATTTTTATGTGGTGCTGAGGATCGAACTCAGTGCCTCACACATGCAAGGCAAGAGCTCTACCACTGAGCTACAGCCCCAGCCCTACCATACATATTCTTTTCAGTCATGTTTGACTCTTCCTGAATCTCTACATACAATTTGCTGACAAGTTCTTTCCATTTTTCTCTGTATCACCCTAGTTTAAGCTCTCAAAACCTCTTACGGTGCCTTTATAGTGTTCTCTTAAGTGGCAAGTTCATTTTAGATCATGACTCTGATTGCCATTGATTATTCACCCCTTCCCTTAAAAGTCTTATTTCCTCTTGGCTTAATTGAATATATTGTCACTGGTCTATCATTCCAAACCCCATTAATGTGACTTCAGCTGTATCTTCCGTTCCATACAGGAGTCCTTTAACCCAGGGACCCTAACCACCTGTGTTGGGTAGGCTACAGTTGCACTGTAAAGGCCCTCATTTGAGAAGAAATGCCAGTTTTATGTCTCTGAGATGAAGTGCTTCCAACATTTTTGGAATTAAAATGCTTATTTACTTATAAAATGATGGTGATAATAGAGGTTGTCATTTTATTATCATTTGCACACACACACACACACATATATATATATATATATATCAATGGAATTCTGGCTATTTTTTTTCTCTATAACCACTCCCTTGCCGCAGAAATTTTACTGATTTCCAAAATTAAAAAGTCTAGAAATTACTGCTATATCCAGAATGGCTGACTCCACGAACATACCCCATTTCTTTTTATTTTTTAATTTTTTTATATTTATAGATAAAATCATGAATTTACCATGTACAACATGATAATTTGACACATATATACTGTACGATGAATATATCTAGTAATTAAAATATGTATTACCTCACATAGCATTTTTGTGGCAAGAATACTTTTTTTCTGGCAAGAATACTTTATATCCACTCTGTTAACATTTTTTTAAGAATACAATATAGGGGCTGGGGTGTGGCTTAGGGTAGAGCGCTTGTCTAACACGTGTGAGACCCTGGGTTCCATCCTCAGCACCACATAAAAATAAATAAGTGAACTAAAGGTATTGTGTCCAACTACAACTAAAAGATAAATATTTTTTAAAAATACAATATATTGTTAACTATAGTCACCATGATGAACAATAGATCTCTTGAACTTATTTCTCCTATCTAACTGAAATTTTGTCTCCTTTCACCATTATCTTCCCAACCCCCCTAGATTAACCACAGTCCCTAGTAACCACCTCCTCTCTACTTCTGTGAGTTCACATTTTTCTTTTCCAGCTTCCAGTATGAGTGAGAACCTGATGCAGTATTTGTCTTTTTATGCCTGCTTATTTTACTTAACATCTTCCAGGTTCTCCTATGTTGTTGTAAATGACAGAATTTCCTACCTTTTCAAAGACTGAATAGTATTCCATGATGTATATAGACTATATTTTCTTTATCCATTCCTCTGTTGTTGGGCACTTAGGTTGGTGATTGTTACTAGATTGTTACTAGTGCTGCAGTGAACATGGAGTACAGGCATAGTAGGATTGCTGGATCATACAGAGTGGTTTTTTTTTTTATGATGCTAGGAATTGAACCCAGGGACTTATGCATGCTAGGCAAGCTCTCTACCCCTGGGCAACATCCCCAGCCCTTATTTTTAAATTTTTAGGAATTTTATGTTGTTTTCTATGATGGCTATACTGAATATATCTCATTTCTGCTTGTTGACATCCTGCCTGCCAGTCTTTATGCTCCTTATGTGTCACTTTCTTTATAACACCATGTCAGAGCCTTCACCTTGCCCATGCTCTCCTAACCCTTGCCACCTGAAAATTATTTCTCTTTCCTCTGTGCTACTCCGTGCCCTGCAGTATTTGTGTTTTGTCTGACATTTGCTATGTTCTTCCTGTGTTAGTAAGTGGAACTGTCTTCTTTTTCTACTTCTCTAACTCCCCCTCTCCCATGATATATTTCTTTAGGACAGAAATTTGTTTTATCTTTGTGTTCATTGCCAAACACTGTACTTAGTACGAATTTGGTGCTCGAAAAATTTGTCATTGAATTGAATTTCAGGATGATAGTGATGAAATAATTTGACCAAATAAAATCCATCTTTTGGGGAAGGGGACCTTTAAAGGTATTCTAGGCAAGTACTCTACCGCTGAGCTACCCAGGTAGCTTAGAATTTCCCCCCACCCCTGATAATTCTAAAATTAAAATTACAGTTGCTTAGGAATGATTGTAGATTGTAACTCTGGACATCTGAGAGTGGGATTCAGGCCTGCAGTGATTTTGGTGGTTTAGTTGAGAAATTGTTTCATTTGGCATTATTCTGTGAAGGCTTTGTTGAAAAGTTGATCCTGATTTCTGCTCAGCAAAAGGGAGATGCCCTAGAAATTTTCTTTCTCTCCAGGTAAAGGCTATAATTTCTTTGCCTCTGACTTTCTCCAGAGTGGTCCTCACTCTGTGAACATTGGCCTGGTCTGAATAATGAGACTTTTTCCGTGTCTTTGGGAAGGCCACCTTTGTGCAATATACAGGCTTGTTGCTTATATTTGGGAATTTGATTTCCCTTCGTGCTTTGTCTACCTCTACTCTCTCCCTCAAAACCTTTTCATACTGAGTTTGAATTGTGTTAGAAGCCAACCTGAATGGGAGAAAGGTACTAACAGGGTTAGGCCTTCTGGTATATGCTTGAAGCATTCAAAGTACTTCTACTTCCAGGACCTTCTGTGGAATCATTTTTCATCTTTTTTCCACCCAAGCACTGAGATCATCCTGGGGTGTGTGTTTGTGTGTACACACTAAGAATGTGCTATACTACTGCTCTACATCCACAGTCCCTTGAGATCACTTTGGACTTGGGAAAGGTGGCAAGATTTCTGATATGGAAGACCCTCAAAGGAGAAGGATAAGCATGCCACTGCCTCTTATCTTTTCTTCTGAAAAAGAGTGGGGTAGTTCATTGGCAGATGGGCAGTGACCAGTGGGCCAGTTTTTCTAAGCTGTATGCTGGTTTTGTTTTGAATGACTGGTAGGCAAATAAAAGATGAGAAATTGAATTGTCTCTCGAAGAGAAGGAATGCTTAACCTTACCCCGCAGGCATTCTCAAGCAGCATACTCACAGTCCTGTGTGGTACGCTTCTAATTAGCTTTGAAGAACCAGGGCTCACCTCAGCCCGTGGTAACCTCTTCTGCTACAGGGTATCACCACGTAAGTGACCCACCAGAGCTCTTACAATATCAAAAGGTAAAAAGCAGGAACAGTGTTTGGGGGAGGACTCTGTGGTTTGTTTGAGACATGTATCTTCTCTGCAGAAACCTCAATAGAAGTGAAAGACCAACTCTGCTTTTATTAACTTTAAGTAAGTGTTTTGTGTTAAAATCTCATTTTTGGCTTCTATGGCCTAACTTTTCCTTTTTTTCTGGGGGAATGAATAATAGAATATCCTTTGTAAATCAGAAGTATATAGAAATTACTGAGATCATGGGGAAATGCTTCACAGATGTTCCTGAAACTGCAGCCAGATTGTGAATTCTTGTCCCTTTACGTGTTGGGAGGTTGGGAGATTATAAATGTATTCCACCACAGACTACATGCTCACCATAGCTTTCATTGGCTGGCTTATTTAACCCTATTATATCCTTGACTTTGATGGCCATAGGAAAGAGTCAATCTCCAGTTAAATCCAGTTATAGTTTTGGTGGATTTATTTTTCTTTTTAGTCAAGCATCACATTTTCCTTAATATTGTCATGTATTGTCTGACTATCGAATTGTCCCTAGTTTATAGTTCATCACCATTCAGTCCTGCCCAGTGCATCGATGTCCTTCCTTGTGATATGGGGTAGAAGCATCCTTGGTGCATAAAAAGCAGAGCATGCTAAACTAGTTCACAGCAAACAGCAAACAACAACTAAAGCTTGTTATCTAGGTTGTTGTTGGCTAGGTCACCATGTTTATCATTTTAAAAAATCTGGGGTTGTGAGATAAAGTTGTTAAGGGAGGGATTTCACCAGCATATTTTTCTGTTTCGGTTCATGTTTAGTTGTGACTCATATTTATTCTAGTCCAGCCCTATATTGCTTGGAAATTTTTTGTACTAGAAAATGTCACTTTCAGCTTGGTTAAGGGAAATTCTGATTGGGATCAGAAAAGCTAAGATATGGTAGTGATGATTTGGCATCACTTTTGATTCAAGGAAAAAATACAAAGAATCCTAACAAAGAAAAGTGTTATAAAGTACAAAGTGATTCATAACCAAACAGGGGAAAGGAAATGTAACCTCTGAGATTTACTGTGGGAAGAAGGTTGCCAAGGAAATTATAAAATTTTCATATGTGGCAGGAGATAGCTTCTGGACTTCCCCCAAATATTTCCTTATTCACTAAAACAGCTCTAGTGGATTACCTCATGACTGGTGTATGAAAAGAAAGATACTAGAACTTTTAAATCTGATCTTATAAGGCCCATCTTCATATCTAATAATCAATAGATGTCTATATATGATTATATGCCCCCTAGTGAGGGAATGATAAATGTAAATGAGAACCATGGTATAATTTTGCCTTGCTTGTTTGCACATTTTCAGAATATAATCAGAAGCACATGCCATCTCGGTAGATTTTTCTAAGACTTTGGCAGAGACCTAAAACATGTTTTAATGACTAGGTTCTCTCTCCTTTCATCCTTACCCTCCTTTCTTTCTTTTCCTTACTCCTTTCCCTTTAAAATCAAAAGAGAACACTCTAAATTCTGACTATTCTTTAAAAAAAAAAAAAAAAACTAGGGATAATCCAATCCTGTACACAGATTAAATTTTTATATATCTGCGTTCCAGCTGGTAATCTGAAATTGTAACTAAATTGTAATAGAAAATTTCTGTCTGACTTATAAAATCTGATAAGGATAAATGTACTTCTTACACTACTTCACTCCCCAAACAGGTGTATATGTGTGGAGGAAGCATCTAGAAGGGAGGCAGAGAAGTTATGTAAGGGGAGCAGTCATAATGTGACTTTAGGTGAATTGATTATGGTTAGTAAATCATGGTCTTCCATACAGTACCAGATGCTCAGAAAATCTACTGTACTGTCTAAAGAATGTCTTGATCAAATCTATTTAGTTACTCTGCTTATGCCGAATGGAATGTACACCTCTTTTAAATTCAGTAGGCTGTGCAAAAAAGACTATAGATGATTCAGCTTTCATGAAAATGATAAAAACTTAAGTTATAAATTTAAGTTGTAATATGGACACGCCCATGAAAAACAAAACCAAGATCCATTCTTCCTTCTGTTATGGGAAATTCTTACATGAGTGCTTTCCTTTCCTTCCTTCCTTCCTTCCTTTCTTTTTCTCTCTTTCTTTCTTTCCTTCTTTCTTTCTTTTTTTATTTATTTCTTACATACATGACAATAGTGGAATGCATTACATTCATAATTATCCATTCACAGCACAATTTTTCGTAACTCTGTATATAAAGTATGTTCACGCCAAATTATGCCATTACTTACATGAGTGCTTTATAACTACTTTGATTTATATGAGTGTTGAAACATAAAATGAATCAATTTGGCCTTTCAAATAAATTTCTACATTTAAAAATTAATTCCAATTCTCATATCTGCTCTCAAGAACAAAACAGAAATGGCCTACTAACCTTGAAAAAATTTTGTAGAAATTTCCAGTGTTTAAAACTTCAGATTGGTCATTCCTTTCAAGATATTACTGTTTGGGAGAATCAAGAGTCTTATGCAGTTATCTAAGAGCTTAATTTCAGTTTAGAAAAGAATTTGGCAGTGGTGTTAGATTCCTTGGAAATGGGTGTGATTTTTCCAACCCTTCACAAAGCTTTTGCATCTGACAATGGATGTGACCAGGGCGGGTTCTCCTGCCTCCAGTTTCTGCAGCAGTTCACATTTCTCTTTTCTTACGTAACCCTTAGAGGTGGATTTCTGCTTTTGAGAGTTCGTGTTATTTTTTTCTCCTAACTTTAAAACCACATATCATGGTGTTTTCCCCCCGAAAGAGACAAGAAAAAATATTTTCTATGGAATATGCATGTGGTATTAATTTTTCTTGTTTATTGGGGTCTTTACAATTGAATAGAGTATTTAGAGCTCTTCCCTCCTGCTTTCTGCTGCATTATCATAGGGACAACAGTCCTCAATCTCCACAGGATTTTGAGCTCCTTTCTCATTTCAGACTCAAGAGATACCTGCTGTTGCTACTTGAGACCAATTACTATATTTGTCCCTACTCACCAACTGGGGCCCTGGGAACCTAAATTCAGCCTTAATTCAGCCCTAGGGCCCTGCCTGCCTCCTATACATCCCTTTTCCACACTTTGGTGTGAATACTTTCATGGTAGATTTAACTCCATTTCTATACATCTATTTTGTTGATTAAAGTATTCCGCAAGTTGTCTTGGACTTTTTTACATACCTGCTTGGTTTTCAAAGATATTAAGTGAAAAACTGCTTTCTGGCCAATATCAAGTTTGTAACTAGTAAAAAGTAAAATATTTATGTAAAAATTTAACTGATCTAATATTATACCTTTGTCGTATTTCCCTGTGGTCCTCTAAGAAATTTAGAGTTCCTTTGCGATATGAACTATCAAAAATTCTTTCTGGTTTATTTTGAAAAATATCCTAGGTCTTCACAATTTTCATTTTAAATAACTTTAGCCAGCTTCAGAATTGTCAATTTTATTTTCATAATCCTTTTTTACTGAAAGTTGAAGTGGAAATTAGCAGAAGATGCAGAAGAAAGAGGAACCATATTATGTTTGTCCTTAAAAATTTACCCTAACCAAGGGTCTGTATGAAAATCAGCCTGGGGATTGAACCCAGAGCTTTATGCAATCTCCCAAGTAGCTGGGATTACAGGTGTATGCCACCACACCCCGTGAAAGTATTTTAAACATGCCATAGATTGTGTTTTTCTTCTGCATGATATTCAATCTGTATTATCCGCTCTGACTTCTCCCTTCTTTACATGATCATATAAATATTTCAGTCCAGTTTTTAGCATTGGATTCTACTGATTTAAAATTTTTACTTCTAAAGTATTCCTTCCTCTTTAGTCATAAGATGGTGTCAATGCAGTTTTCTCTTACTACTACAATGGGAGATTTTTCCCAGGGAAAAGTTGGGCTCTGACTACAGGGGTTGATTACATTTGTATTTCTCTTAGTTCCACATAATCTGATTTTTTTTCATTTCATTATATGATCTCTGCCTACAGAGCTCTCTTTGCCTCTAGAGAGAATAGTCAGGCAAATCGTTAGAGATCATTTATAATTAGTCAACTGAAAGGAACAGAAATATACATCCCAGAGACAGATGAAGAGACAGTATGTATGAGAACCGTTGGTATAAAAACTTACTGTAATTGTAATGAGGTTGTTCCATGTGATTATTTTCCTGTTGTATAAAAGATGTAAAAATAAATCTTTTACATTAAAAGAAAGTAGAATAGAGTATGGGGCTTAATTTTTTCCAATATTTATTTCAATAGCAATTTAGGCATTTTTGAAAAACACTTATTTCACTGTGTATGATGGATCAATGAGAATGCCTGCCTTACCCAAGGTTGTTGTATGTTGGTACTGTGTATAACAGTTCCGGATTCTTATCTAAGTTTGAAATCCTTTTTGGCCATTTAAAACCAAGTGAAAGGTCAAAGGACTAATGATTTTGAATATGTCTAAGTGATTTCCCCAAGCTTGAGAAGGATTTGTTTCTCTGAAGACTCTCAGTGTGCGAATGAGTGCTTTAATTATTGTCTGTAGTAATATTTGGTTCCTTTACTAAAGGAACTTTTTTTTTAAATATGAAGAAAATTTAAAAATCTGAACAACTTATGTAAAATAAATAAAATCTGATAGTCAGTTTTTCAGAAGAGGGAGGGAGGGATAGATTATTATGTTTGTGTAACTTAGTATCACTATCAAACATTTGTATCAAAAGCAAACTCTCACTTTGAAATTCCTCTTCCTAACCGGAAGTTTCTTTTCCATAGCTTAATAACTGCTACTAAAAATAGGATAAACCAGGCACTGTGCTGCAAGTTTGTAATCCCAGTGATTTAGGAGGCTGAGGCCAGAAGATCACATGTTTAAGGCCAGCCTCAGGAACTTAGAGAGATCCTGTCTCAAAAAATAAAAATGGGCCTGGGATGTAGCTCAGTGGTAGGGCACTCCTGGGTTCAATCCCCAGTACCATAGAAAGGTAGAGAGGGAGGGAGATCGGAGAGGAGGGGAGGAGAGGGAGAGAAAGAGGAAAGAAGAGAAAGGACTACAGAGCTAAAGCTGAGATTCCAGTTTAAGGAAAGCTGCTGTTTTCTGAAATTTTCTCTTTCTTATTTAAAAGGATCAATTCCTTTTTTCCTTCTTACTTCCCTCCCTCTTATTCTAAGTACTTCCATTTTTATGCTCATACGCATTATGCTGGCAAATAAATGTACCATGGGAAATGAGAATTTAAACTATCATAGTTGAGTTCATTTTCCCAACCCCCACTTTCTAAGTGTCTGATTATAAGCAAGGTACTATCTGAACTGCCTTTCCCTCATGAGTAAAATGGGGGATAATAGCCCTCACGAAGGCTTGTTTGGTTTGACAATAGTGACAATGTATATTAAGTACCTCGCACAGTGCCTGGCACAAAGTGGGCTTTTGAGAAATGATAGTTGCTTTTATTAATAAGAGCCCATTCTATTACAGCTGTCAGCATCATTATCTATTGAGCTGGGAAGGTCTCAGAATTCTGAGTATCTCGAGGGATATTGTTTGATATCATTATTCAGGTTATCTAATCTGATGCTCCTTTTGTTTGGCTACATTTTGTTCTTTGTACAGTATATGCTGTAGCTATTTTGGATTGGCTTAAGCTGTGGTTCTTGGTTTTATAGGCAGTTATTCCTTCATTTAAAAGGTATGATCCCGTCTCATTCATTTGGAATAAGATCAGTTACCAAACTTTTGAACTTGCCTTCCCTGGGCCTTTCTGTTTTTTGCTTCTTAGCCTTAGGCCCTATGGTTCAACGCATCTCAGATGATGGAGGAAGCAGAACCCTTGGCAACACTGTGCTCAAAACATTGGGCATATTGCCCAGGCAGTATTCCCATTATCAAGATTCTCCTTTTCTCCTTTAAGTCTTATCCTCTCTCTTCCATTCTGTGTTTCTTTATGCACAAAATAGCAGGTAATGCTTTTTAGGGGTCTCATGTTGAACAGATATTTTAGTGCCTACTATATGCAAGACCCTGAAATTGTCATGTCTCCCTCTTTCTCCCTCCTTTCCCACCCCATTGAAAAGTAAAGGTAGAGTGACCTTTTCTTGTCATCAATGAATTTTAAAAAGCAAAAGAAAGAAATAGCATGTGACCTTTGGTTGACTTCCAGAATGTTCTTTAGGCCAAATTTTTCAATGTGTGATGCAACCTATGATTATGGCATGAAGTCAATTTTATGTGTCCAGACAAATTTTTTCTTTCTTTTTTTAATGGAGGGGAAGAGAATGGACCAGAACAAAAGAATAGAAAGGAAAGTACAGGGTCCACTGCATGATCAAAAGTCGGGGTCAAGTACTATTTTATGAAACTTTTGTTTCAGTTATGAAAGTATATTTGTAAGGTGTTATGATACAAAAAATATTTCCACACTGTGACTTGGATAAACAAAAGCCACATTTGTTGACTCAGTTTGCAGCTGACGATTCATCTCATTAAAAAAAAAAGTTCAGTTCTATAGAGACTGCTTTGGCTAGATAAATCCCCACCCCCCCTTTTTTTTGAATTCCATGAAAGAAAACTGGTTCTTTGAACTGTCCAGCCTTTATTGATGGAGGGCTTTACTGGCTGTGTTTTGTTAAGGTCTCTTGGGTAATGAGTCTATTGTCTCTTTCCTTTTTTGGCTTCCTGCTTTTTGCTCTTTCTGCATGGTCCCTGGAAGCCATTCTGGTTTTGGGAGCGATGGCAGAAGTTCCCATATAGCATAGAGACATCTGCAACTTACAGTTTTGTGATTTTTGTCCAAGTGTTAAGAAAAACCATGCTTTTTGAAGAAAGTAAAGCTGTCTAAGCCACTGAATTGCCAGTTCTTTTTCCTCACTGGTGATAGCATTTATATTATCCCTCCTAATAAAATTACAGAATTGATATTTATTTCATTGCATATAGATTTTTAAAAATCTATCTAAACCCCTAAACCTGTCTAAATTAATGTGATTTTGGTTAGAATTGAGACAATGGTATCAAAACTTTTCATTTAATTTCATTTCTCTAAAGAGACTTCATTGTTGTTTTCATTCTTCAATGAAGACATGTTTTATGTATGCTTAGTACCATGTTTTGTGATTTGTACTTTTTCTAACAATTTAGATATTTTAATTTTTGTGTGTGTCTTGAACTTTCTTATTTTTATCACGTAAGCTATCCAAATAGGTAACTTCCTTTGCCAGTGATGAATATGCATTCCTGTGGGATCAATTTAGAGATATGTGAACCTGATTGTATTCCAAAGTAGTTAATCAATGTCAAGAAGTATTTATTGAGGGCCTGTAACTTACTTGGCAAACAGGACAAGGTTCCAAAAGAAGTACTGTAAGTAAAAAATAAGTCCCCTGCTTTTATCGGACTTGTCTTTCATTCATCCTTTTAAACATCCATCAGATACCTACTCAATCAGCTGCATACAGTGTTAGGTTCTCTGCCCAATTCTAATTGGGAAGGCAAAACTTATGTGAAAGTACAAAAATAATGAAATGCCACATATAGTGATATTTATTCTAGATTCTGTAGGAATTTAGGTTATAGAGTGAGCAGACTGGTATACCTGGAGGACAGAAGATAGTTATTGAGTCTTAAATCACTGTCAGGATTCAGATGGGAAGGGTGGAAAATATTCCAGACAGAAGGAGAATCCTACATCCCTTTAGAGATCCCTTAGGGACACTATAGAGTAAAGAATGAAGGAGGCATTTCTCAGATGGTGTGCTAAGGAATCATGAAAGATAGGGTTGAATATATCAGGTGGAGTCTTATACTTTAAGGTGAGTAATTATAAAGTTACATAAACTAAAATGAACCCCTACATCTTCCAGTACTTACAGACTACTTTGGGAGAAGGGCGGGGTTATAAATAACTAATGATGCTGTGAGTATTTGATGGAAGCTGGTACTGTGATGGAAGTAGTATAAGCAAAAGGCTTCCACTTACTATCTGTGTTATGGCTACCTTTGAGCTTTATCAGTACTTCTCTGGCTTGGGGATTGGCAACATCACTGACTCAATGACATACTTCCTTTTTGGAAGGCCTGGCTCCTAGCTTGCTAGCATATGACACTTCGAGATCACCAGATCATCCTGTCCCAAACTGCCCAGTTGATTTTGAAGCTGCAGTATAGTCACGGCTAGGGCTACTTCCCACCTCTAGCTGGGGATCCCACCACATTCCTAGAGAGGTTCCTGAATATACCTCTCTCCTTTATCACCAGGGCATGGTTTGGGGCAAGGGAGAAGGGGTCATATGTATGCACTTGCCCTCCACCCTGGGCTTACAGATTAGTGGTAGAAATGTTTTCCTCAAAGCAATTATTCAAAAATAATTCTTAGTACTATCTCATTTTGATTTTCCACTAATTTCATTTTTCCATTTATCTACTTGTTGTTATTTATGGAAGTGTCAGTCATTGTATGCTGTTAATACAACCCTCAAATCTTAGTGGCTTCCAATAGAATCAAACATTTGATATTTGATTCCTGCAACTGAGGGTTCATTGTAATCTTTGGTCATTTTCTCTCAAATTCACCCCCCACCCCTGTCCAGACTACTGGGTGGCTGGCTTCGGACTAGGCTCAGCTGATCAGAGACATTGGCCGGAGATTGAGCAAGAGGAGATGGGAGAAACCAGAGTATTTCTTCTTTTCCTTTTCTGGCTTTTTCAGCAGAGCCTGTTTGTGTTGTTCCAGCTCCCAATGGACAGACTTACCATGGTTCCATGTTCTTTTTAAGTAACTGCAGGCCTTCAGCTCTAAAAATACCGTCTCCTCCATTTGTCTCTCTGGCTTAAGGGTTGTAGTGGCTTTTTGCTCTTGCTAAATCCACTATCCTCAATTTGGCCCTCAGCCACCTCATGGCTTGTATAAGCAATTCCATGAAATTTCTTCTGTTGTAGATTGGGATGTAGCTCAGTGATAGAGTTTTTGCTTGCCTAGCATGTGTGAGGTCCTGGGTTCAATCCCCAGCACTGCAAAATAAATAAAATAAGCTTATTTCAAAATAAAGATATAAATATACAAGTCAAAGCCTTACAGGTGTGTGTGTGTGTGTATAAAATGTGCAACATATGTATACATAATATATATCTATGTAATATGTATTTTTCCCCTACTGTTATGAATACTTGAAGTGGTTCTTGTGTTTTGATTAGACCTCACCAAGACATTGTTCTAAAGAAGAAAATTTTCTTTTGTCTTTTATATTGTTTTTTCTAAGGTACAGTTTCAGAAATAGGTATAAAAACAATCCATTATATTACCCAACAAAATTCTCCTATTGAATCAGTGTGATAACAGGATCACTGGATCCAGATTACAATCCTAGCCAAGTCACTATGGCACTATGTTCTTGGCCTCACAGTCTCTCTGAGTAGAAGTATTAATAATTCTTGTTATACCTCCATCTATGGGTTGTCTATGATGATCAAAACAAAGACATATATTATAAACTATCAGGCTTTATTTAGGTGGTGCAGGGAACCTTGGTATTATACCACAGTCTACTAACTGGACATCTTCTAATTTTTTCTGAGCATTTGTAGTTGTTTCCAACATAATTTATTTCTCATTGTAAATTCAGAATTGGAAAATAAAACAGATTTTAAAAAGTTATGTAAGCATTCATCTCATTTTGGAAGATATTTATATGTATTTAAGAGGTATCTTCAAATGGCCAAGAAGAATTTGACCATTCCCAAACATTTCTGGTTCTTTCTAGTTTTACTGTAGAACCAAGAGCATGTTCCCTGGGGCAGCATGGATGTTAAAATCCCTGTCACATAGGCTAATGTGGGATGCATTTCAGTCACATGAGTAGAAAATTGTCTGTTTGTTCTGTCTCCTGAACGTCTTTAATTTGAGTCTTGCCCTGTGGGGAGAGAGATGCACTCTGACTCAAAACATACCTGCATGGATGGAGTCTATTCTACTTGAAAAGAGATGCCAGGATGATCAGATCCATTTTTATTAATCTAGAAGTAAGAATTTTTAAAAAATAAAATGCTATGCTAAGCATACTCAGAGATTTAAGGAACTAACACATAATTTTCAGATCTACCAAGAGTGGATCCATTTTACTTTCATGATCTAGAAAATGACCAAGGACAAGGCTTAGCTGGTTCTTTCCAAATCCTTTATAATTCATGCAGGTACCTTCAGGATGGACTGTTAGAGTAATTCTCCTGTTAAGTGTCACTTGAGACATAGAATGCTCATCCTTAGCCCAGTTAAGGGAACTCGGGTATTAGAACTAGGAGGTTATGAATTAAAGCCCCAGGTATGCCACTTGCAGTAGTCCCCACTTATCTTCAGTTTTACTTTCCATGGTTTTACTACCTGCAGTTTCAGTTACTCAACAGTAACAGTGGCCCAAAAATATTAAATGGAAAATTATGGAAATTAACAATTATTATTATTATTATTTTTGTGTGTGTGGTACTGGGGATTGAACTCAAGGCTTCCTTCATGGTAGGCAAGCACTCTACCAATGAGCTACATCTCCAGCCCTTTTAATTTTGAGACAGGGTCTCAATAAGTTGCCCAAGCTGACTTTGAACTTCTGATCTTCCTGCTGTAGCATCCTGAATAGCTAGGATCACAGGTGTGCATCATGGCACCCATCTAACAATTCAAAAGTTTTAAATAGTTGTTGTTACTAAACTTTATCATAGGTATGTATAGGAAAAATATAGTATATAGATGCTTCTTGATTTACAGTGGGGTTACATCCTGTTGTAAGTTAAAAATAGGGGAAGTTGAAATGCATTGAATGCACTTGACCTATCAAACATCCTGGCTTAGTCCAGCCTACCTTAAACATGCTCAGAACATTTATATTATCCTATATTTAGGCAAAATCATTCAACATAAAGCCTCTTTTATAATAAAGTGTTGAATATTACATAATTTATTGAATGTCTACATCTAAAAAATATTGTCAATGCATAGCACAGTAGTACCTCATGATAGTGTGACTGACTGGGATCTGCTACTTGTTGCCATGTACTGTCTCTGCTCAGCAGCATGAAAGACTATCATACTGCATATCCTTAGCCTGGGAAAAGACCAAAATTCAAAGTGCAGTTTCTGCTGGCTGTGTATATCAATTTTGCACTATCGTAAAGTCAGACAATTATGAGTCAAGGATCATCTGTATATAGGATTTGATACCATCTGTGGTTTCAGGCATCCCTTGGTGTCTTGAACCTACCCCCATGAGTAAGGGTGTACAATTCCATTAGTATGTCATCTTAGACAAGTTACTTAACCTCTTGGAGTCTCACATTCTTTATTGGGATAAGGATGGCTATTGTAAGCACACAATAAATCTAATCTCATCTTGAAATATGATATCATGTTTATCAGACAAAGGACTTTGGAGTCAAGGATCCAACACTCTACAGCTGATCTACAGAGTTTTGCTGAGCTCCTAGACTTTGCTACTAAAAAACTTAAAACTGATGGAGTTTTTAATATTGTCATTATTTATAAATTTATTAGATAATTTCAGTTTTCAGCTCGTCATCAAAGCCCTTATAATTCCAAGATAATTTCAAACTTGACCAAGACTGTAGTTTATTTACTGGAGTGCTAGGAGGGAATGTGAAGATGATGGCATAGTGAGTATTATTTTTTTTTCTTTTACTGTCTTAAATTTTAAGCCAATTTATTTCTAAACAACAGGAAAAATTGCTATTGTTGTATTTGCCATTTGTAATAGACAAATGCTACTTGTTTACTCTCAGCTTTTGGGTAGTAATTATATGTTTGTTTTTGGAAATGGTAGAATTAAAGCAGTTTCATGTCTTAGGAAATCATGTTTTCTGATGGCTTATCATCTGTTGTTTATTCGTGCTCCTAAGGAACAAACCTTAGAATATTATCTTTAACAAAAACCCAATATGAAGTCAGCTTTTCACGCTATGTTAGTGACTTCTGGCCAAGGTGATCCTTGTTACCCACAACTTTTCATCTTTGTATTCCTTGGTGCCTACCATAGTGTCAGGCTTATGGAGGTGGCCACTAAATTTTTGTCAGGAGGATGGCAAGTTTGAGACCAGCCTTGGCAATCAACTTAGCATGACTCTGTCTCAAAATACACACACAAAAAAGCAGGGTGTGTGTGTGTGTTGGCGGGAGGCAATGGGAATGTAGCTCAGTGGTAGAGCACCCCTGGGTTCAATCCCTAGTACCTGAAAAACAATTAAATATTAACATCTGCTTTTCTTTAGTCAACTGGATTTTCATTAAATGTGACTTAAATTTGCATAAGCTAAACCTTATTTATCACATATGGTTAGCACTCTTTAGCTGTATCTTTTATGAAGATAAAATGAGGATGCCCCAGATTTATGTTCTGACTGAACAGAAATTTTGAGAAATTTTGAAAACAGAAATGCATAAACTCCTGAAGAAAGGCTCAAACATGACACTTCTAACCTCAGTGTCATAATTTCATAATATGGACTTCCACCTTCAACTTTGAGGCCTGCAAATGTATATTGCTTATCAGAAGTGGATTAAACATCAGTTTTTTTTTAAACATGCAAAACCTTATTTATTTATTTATTTTTACATGAGCTCTATTATTATTATTATTATTATTATTATTATTATTATTATTTGCATTAGTTTTTCCTGCTTTCTTTTTTTAATCTCACTTATTCATGGAAAAAACTTCAGTCCAATGTTGTGATCTCCTTTGATTCCAAAATGGCCAGTGACATTTTCCTTCATGCTCCTCATTCTGCTGACAGACCATTTGTGGTTAAAAATACACAGTCATTGTGTTTCATGATTCTTAACTTCTTTGCATCACTGTCCTATGCATTTCCTGACCTAATGACTATGCAGGCCAAACTGGGAACACTAAAATTGTGAGCATCAGATGTGGAAATCCTGCCCTAGGCTTGCCTGGGGACATGCTTGAAATTATAGTGTGTCTGTAAAATGATCATGTGAGTGAATAGTTTTGTTTTTGTTTTTCATGTCAGTAACTTAGGGTTACAGTTACGGTGTTGCCAAAACACTTTGGATCAATCACAAACTGGGTAGATGAATTTAACATTGTAAACCACCAACTTTTCCATTGCAGAGGTGAAATTTTCAACTTGGTACTCACTTTGAGTTTTTTTTTCCTTATAGTTATATATGGTAATATTCTGATTCTCTCTACGGAATTCTCCATCCTCTGCACCCCTGAATTTACTTTTAAAATAGTGTGTATATACCTATTTTTAAAAATTCCACTGTTACATAGGCCTTTTGAGTAGAAGGATGAGTTAATATATAAAATAAAGTATTCATTGAGGCCACTTTTGCCCTTAATCTATGTGGGAATTTATCATGATTCTCAGCTGAGCAGCTTTTTAAATCCAATGAGCTCCCTTTATTAAAGCTTGCACTGTTGCCCTTTCCTGTTTTACAGCTGATTAGATTAATTGAGTATGATTTAATGAATTATAGTATGGCAAATTCAGAACTATCTGCATTAATTAGGAACAGGGGATAGCATGGACAAATGAAATTTGTAGATGTTGCCTGTCTGCCTGGGTTTGTTTCTGCAGATGCCTTAGAAATGCACCATGTAAAAGCAAAGTTCACATGTCTTTATCCCTTTCTTTGTTTCCACAGATTCTCTTGCAGATGATAGCAAATAAACTGGAACAGTAGGACTGGAGAATGAGGAACAAATTTGGGCTATTCAGGCTATTTGGTAGATAATGATTGAAGCCTCCAGTTAACATATTCCCTCAAAAATGGCTCCCCTCACCCCTTGCCTTACTTCTCAATGCTGGAGTAGCCATTGAAATCCAAAAAGACCTAATTAGTTGTATTTCTTTTTCCTTATTTCACTTTTATTAGCTAAACTTCCAGCCATTTAATTTCCCTAAGTAATCTCAATAATGATGAAAGCACTAACAAATAAAGAACTAATAATAACTATCTAAATAACAGTCTTCTTTTTCAGATGGAGTGTGTGAATTGGTTGTTTGTTGTATCTTTTAGAACCTCTCTCACATGAAAATATTATATTCAGTGCTATGATTTTTGCAACAGTAATTCCCCAAACCTATTTTAATCTAGAATTTGAAGTGTACTTGTGGTGAATACTATTTCAGTTATAATATGCTTAATATTTTCTTCAAATTTGCTTAATGCAAAGATAATGTAAGAGTAAGTGAAAATTTTAAGTTCCTAATTTTGAAAATCATCCCACATGGATATACTTACCCTCATAGAAACTGCCCTACTGTTTTACATGTTACTTTCCATATGTGCGAATTTCTACGTAGTTTTGGATGTCGTACATTTTGTTTTGCTACTTTTATAAGATTATAGCAAATATTTTTCAAGTTTCTATATAATTTTGGTAATGATCAAGGATGCCTTTTAATAGCTTCAAAACATTTTTTTTTTCATGGTGGATAAAATATGAGAGTTAGGCAAAGCCTTTTTTAAGGAAGTGTGCCTATATTTGCCTAAGAGAAGACATGATTCTTGATTATTCAGTCCCAGGCATTCTGTTGTAGGACATAAGGCCATTGCTCTCTGGGTCCCAAGGTCAGGCTAGGGACTTACAAATGTGTCTTTTATCTCACATGCCTCTTAATTGGGGCAACTACCTAATGATGACTTGTTTAAAAAGTATATTTTCTAACTTTGTAAACCCTGCTTGTGAAAGACAGGTGCTCACAGACATTGAATAACCTTTAACATACTTCTCCAGGATTTAGAAAAAACTGTAGTTTCAATCTCCTCTTTTCCCAGGAACACTTAACCACTAAGCTGTATCCCCAGACCTTTTTTTATTTTTTATTCTGAGACAAGGTCTTGTAAGTTGCTTAGGGCCTTGCTAAATTTCAGAAGCTGGCTTTGAACTTGTGATCTTTTTGCCTTGGCCTTCCACGCTGCTGGGATTACAGGCATGCATCACCGTGCCCAGCAATCTCCTCATTTTATGCTTTGAATATAGTTGTTACTCATTCTTTGTGTATTTAAAGTTTAAAGAGGCAATGTAGCTGGGGAACAAAGGCGACAAAAGAAAATGTAATGTGTTCTAGCTCCATCATTGGTCCAGATTTCATCCTTAGGTCTGAAATTTAGATTAGATAGGAACTTAGATTTATCAGCCCAGTTGTAACATTGTATTCTGTTTTAAAAGGTAAACCAAGAAAGTAATAGCAGACAGAATCCTTTAGCACCTAGCAGGACATACAATCCTAGCTACTTGGGAGACTGAGGCAGGAGAATCACAAGTTTCAGACAAGCCTGGGCAACTTAACAAGAGACCCTATCTGAAAGTAAAAAAAGAGCTGAGGATGTAACTCAGTGCCAAAGCACCCCTGGGTTCAATCCCCAGTACATAAAAAGGGGGGGGGGAATCCTTTAGCTTCCCACTAAGTTAAAAAAAATCTTATTTTAAGATGAATGATCACATATATAATTACGCATAATTGGATCATAGAAGTGTTTACTCTATGCATGGAGGTTATAGAGTGTTGTCAGCTTTATGAACTTGTATCATAGGGGATTGTGCTTATAAATCCGGTGATAGAATTATTAGTAGTTTTTCACTTTTCTTTGGGAAAAATTATATGCTGTCTGTGCCATTTTTGTTGATTTTTGTCTGATCCTTTACTTGCATATATACTCATTTGTTTTAATCCATCTCATTATCAACAGCTCATTGTAATTATCCATCTGTTGCACTGGCTGCAGTGAGCTGTAAGTGCTGCTTGATTTTATTGTACTTTTGAGATGTTGACGTTGGTTTTGATCAAGAAAAGGCCCTTGTTAAGTAGATTCAGAGCACTGTGAGTTCAAAGTTAAAGTTTGTTCATTTTATAATCTCTGATCGCTCTCCTTTTATTCACTTTGTGGATAACAAGCTTTTAAAGGTTTCATCTCTTAGGATCTTATTCTAAAAGTGAACAAGATATCATTTGTTTTTAATTAATTTAGTTCTATTTACATATGATTTTTCCATATATATGTTAATATTCTATGTAGTACATGTATGAAGATATGAATTAGTGTGAATATTTGTATACAACCAGAGATATGAAATTTTTTTGCTCTGTATGTGTAATATGAATTGTAATGCATTCCACTATCATATAAAAATAAAAAACATATAAAGTAAATACACATACATACATACATATACATGCACTTTTTTTTTTTTTTAAGCTTTCATTTACCTCTAAATGGAAAATATGATACGTTGTAAATAACAGGGAAGATCCGAAGAATCGGTTTGACGGCAGTTTTGGTGCAGCATCATTGGAATGTAGTTGTAATTTTTTCCAGTGATTAATTCCCAGTGATTTGGCTGTGTGATTTTTTCCATAGCAACAGTGTGTGAAATTAGGGATTTGTTTTTTATTTTATGTTCATTTTTCGAAGGACTCCAGTTTTCCTTTCACCTTAACTGAAATAGGCCTGACTCTAAGTTGCCAAAGTACAGACAAGGAAATTCCAGATTTAGGAAGGTGATGGTGACTCATACTAGAGGGGTTTTCCTTCTGTGAAGGTATGATTTCTTGAAAACAATAGATAGAGCAGAGGAGATGCAACTGGTTTCATTTTGGAACAGTTTGGTTCTTGAAAAGGTCATGAATTAACGGTGGGGACTGGATGAAAATTGCAGAGGCCTTCTGAACTTTCATCCCCCAGGAAAGGTTGGTTCACAAATAAAGCCCTTTGTGAACAGAGATCTTATTGATGGCTAAACATGTGCTCATTGAGAATCAATAAAATCTTCAAGCTCATTGCTGCTTCCAGATTGAGTAACACTTGAAACACATTTCCTTTTGAAAATGCAAGATTTGCAAAAGAAACATGTCATGCATTCACTTGGCCACTTTGTCTCTTGTAATCAGATTTAAAATTCTCAGTGCTTCCTAGGTGTTTCACCATATGTTATTTGAGTCGTTATAGCTATATTATTACTTTATTTGCTATTTCTGTCTTTCTTAGTACATAGTCATTGCCATTTGGTATATAATGATTTATTTTGCCCTTTATTTCCCAAGGATATTTTAAGGGTTAGATTAGATTTTAATTCTATAGGTTAAATTTCTGTGAGACTCTTAAGTATTAGACATCATTTAAAACTATACTTAACTGGGGCTGAGGGTGTAGCTCAGTAGCAGAGCACTTGCTGTGCGTGTGGGAGGCCTGGGGTCAACACTCAGCACTGCAAAACAAACAAATAAATAAAATCATACTTTACTGTTTTTCTATTTGTCATTCATTTTTATAGACTAAGAAAAATTAGTAATTCCTTCCTAATTTATAGAATTAATTTATATAAGTTTATTATCTCTTGTTGGTATGATAAGCTCTTATGACTATAGCTATCATATGAAGAATGCCAAGAGTTAAATTTAATTCAGTAACAAGTAGGAAATTCTAAAACAGTGTAAAGCCGTTCAGCTTTTTCATCAGGAAGTGATAATGTGTATCACTGTTGATTTCTACCATAAATGGAGGTTTTATTTACAATTTTCTACTCATAGACTAGAAGAATCAAAGAAATCTTAAAAAACTTCTAGTCCTTCTTGGTACATCAGGTGTCTTTTTTAAGGGAAGTTATATTTGCAGACAACTTGTTAGTCCACCTTAAAAAAATTTTCTCCATTTCCTCCTCTATTGAATTTAAATACACCAATAGACATATTTGACTGCCAGTAGTCATTTCACACTTGTTAAAATGTTATCTAAAGTTACATGTAATGTGTTTTTCCTTTCTAACTTTAGACTTTATCATTTTCAAACTAAAAAACAGACCATACATTTTAATATAAACAAACAAAAAATTAAACAATCTAAGTATGTGCAACAAAATTGATATTTGGTAAAAACAACTTTCAAACTTTCAGAATGTATATTTACAAAAAGAACACTGTCTTAACCTCCTCTTTCAATCTAATTTTATTTATTTATTTTTATTTATATATGACAGTGGAATACATTACAATTCTTATTACACATATAGAGCACAATTTTTCATATCTCCAGTTGTATACAAAGTATATTCATAACAATTCGTGTCTTTATACCTGTACTTTGGATAATAATTATCATCACATTCCACCATCATTAATAACCCCATGCCCCCTCCCTTTCCCTCCAACCCCTCTGCTCTATCTAGTGTTTGTCTATTCCTCCCATGCTCCCTCTCCCTACCCCACTATGAATCAGCCTCCTTATATCAAAGAAAACATTTGGCATTTGGTGTTTTGGGATTGGCTAACTTTATTTAGCATTATGTCTAATTTTATTTTTATTCTTACACACTTTCTCTGAGTTTTTTTTTTTTATTTTGTAAAAAAAAAACAGTTTAAAGCTTCAGTCTATGACTCATTTTTTAATACTTTGGTAATCCATTTTTCTAATTTGAGATTTCAACTAATTATCTTAAAGTCAGCTACCCTAAAATTTCATTATTCTCCTTGTTTAAAATAACACACACACACAAACACAAAAAAAAGCAAAATATATCAGAGATAATTCCCAAACTGTCAAGATGTATCTATAATGTGTCTTCATTGTTAATAATAAAAATCTTGAGTAAGGAAGTGAATGTAGCATTTCTTTAAAGTGAATTTCAGTATCTGGGAAACTTTCTGGAATATTTCAGAAATGTAAATAAACAAAACACATAACCCATATTCTGATAGCCTGGGATCACAGATGTTTCCAAATGTTCTTTTGAAACAAAGTACATGTTTCTTTCTTTTAAATTGTAAAAGCAGAGTGTTAAATTTCTGCTTCTTAAAGTGGGTCACAGGGGATTAATAACTCATGTTGAAATATATGCAGTGCTCTTAGTAAACCTGGCCTTGAAATCTTGCATTGCCATAATTCGTGGTAAGGCTGAATGGCCCCCAAATCTGATTCCCCCCACCCCCATGATTCTCATTACTATAACTGAGTTGGACTTTGTACAGAACTTCAGTGGAAACTAGGTGTAGAAGAGCTCAGTTGATGGTTTCTACTGTTTCTCCACACTTGACTTTCCTGGGCAAGCAGCAGACTTTCCCAGTGAACCAAGAGAATCCCAGAAATCTGTGTTGTCCTAAGCCACAGTACCCACAGGGCAAAATACATCAAGTCACAGCTTGTGTCGAAGGTCAGGAGAGCTGGCTAGCCTGAGTGAGTTCCCAAGGCCAAGAGAAATACTCTTTCCCACACTCTAGCAATGGTATCTATCCTTTTACACATTCACAAACCCAGGGGCAACCTCTCTGTTCTTTTTGGGTTGGGAGAAGGTTATGTTATTTACATCTGTTGACTAATTTGACTTTAGTGTAGAACAGTTTTGTCTGTCTGTTGCTTCTCCATGTTAAGTGGTTTTTAATATGTAAAGTGAAAAAGCAGAGTTCTGCTCATTCAAGCTCCTTTTTCCTGTGAGTTCTGTCATCGGTGGGTTTGGGCCAGGTTCAAAGTTTCCTTCTCTCTATTCTGCTAGCTAGGCCCTTCCCTCCAGCTGCCTTCAGCTGTACCACTGGTTTCTGAGAATTACCTGATAAGCAGTTCTCTGGGTAAGTGCTTGCCCCATTCCCTCACTAAGCCTCATTGCCAGCTCTCCTGGCCTGTGGGTCACCCCGAAAATGCAGACCTCAAGAACCACTTTGCCTCCTTCTCAGAGGTACAGGGCAGAGCTCCCCTCCCCCTCCTCCCACCTCAAAGGGAAGGAGTGATGGGTTTTCCTCCTTCTGTCATTGAATAGAAAGTAAGAACTTTGTCTCTCCAACCCCTATCTCCTGATAAAGTGCAACTTCCAACATAGTCACTCACCACCCCCACACAGGTCCTCTTTATGTATTGAACTAGGGTAATAGTGCCTGCTTTTCTCTCCCTTAATCTTCTAAGCCACCTTTTATCACTAAAGTTTGGATTGATATTTCTACTACCATTAATGTATGTATGCCTCCATTGGCCAGTTTTCCAGATAACTTATATTTGCTTTAAAAAAAACACTTGAAAAACATCAGGCATATAAAAGTATAGCTAATACAAAACACTCCCCAAACACTCCCACCATTTGATTTTAGAAATAATAAATTATAGATAGAACCAAAGTTCCTGTGAAACCTCCTCATCTTTTTCTCTCCAGAGTTATCCTTAACTTATTAATAGTCATTCTTGTACACGTCTTATATTTCAATTACATATCTATATCTATATCTCTCTATATAAATGATCCTACTCTAATTACATATGGCATATATATGTACATGGAAATATAAAAATGATACAGACTTTGCTTTTGTCACTTTTTATATTTTTACGAAATGTTTGTATATATCTATCTGTTTTTTTTTCACTTAACATTATGTTTTTGTTTTTGTTTTTAATTCAGCCATGTTGATAGATGAGGCTTTTGTTCATTACCCCACTCTTTATATACTCTTTATATACAAGGTACTCTCCTATTGGTCGACAATTTAGTTGTTACCAATGTTTTCCTATGACCTTTAAAGAACAGGCATCCCCAGCAAGACATGGACATTCTTGTTTGTGTCTCTTTGGGAAACTGTGATCTTTAAATGCCAAAATTTTATTGTAACCCCTTTTTGTACCAGTATTTGTGAATCTGAGTAAATTGCCACATCTATCTGAGCCTCAGTTTTCTTAGCCACAAAAAAGACTACATTAGACTAAACAATCTCTAAGGTACTTTCCAGGCCTTTAATTCTATGATTCTCTTTCATATTTTCTTTCCAGCCTTATTTACATAAATAATATATAATGGTTTTGAGCAACCAGTTAGTGTAAAAATCAATTCAGATAAAATAAAAATCTTTTAGTGCCGGGTTTAGTGATGCACACCTGTAATCCCAATGGCTCGGGAGGCTGAGGCAGAAGGATTGAGAGTTCAAAGCCAGCCTCAGCAACTTAGCAAGGCCCTAAGCAACTCAATGAGACCCTGTCTATAAATAACATACAGAAAAGGGCTGGGGATGTGGCTCAGTGGTGAGCACCCCTGGGTTCAATCCCCAGGTATCAAAAAAGAAAAATGAAAAACTATTTTTTTAAAGAGTGAATGTATGTGTTTTTTAATTCATAATGAAAACGGGTTTGGGAATGTTTTCTTACAATTTGGATTCCTGTGTTATTGAATAGATAAATATTACTGAGGAAACTAAGTCTGCTTTAAATCACCAAAAAATTAATGTTGGGCATATTTGAGCAACATAGAAACTGCTTTGGAATCTTGTTTCCTGACTTGGATGTTGACTTGTATTGCCAGCTGGGTTGGCTGCACGTGGCTTGGTGGGTCACAGATTGCTCCATGAGTCAGGATGACTCAAGGCTATCATTTTAAACACGAATTATTGTGTTATATGCTGCCAAAAAATTGTGATCTTTCAAGGGGTATAGAAATGTGAAGAGCTTTTTGACCCTAAATATAATCCTTTCAGAAGCAATGTTTCTTTTTAAGGTTATCATTTTGAACATGAATTATTGTGTTATGTGCTGCCAAAAAATTGTGATCTTTCAAGGGGTATAGAAATGTGAAGAGCTTTTTGAGAGCCCTAAATATAATCCTTTCAGCAGCAATGTTTCTTTTTAAGGTTATATACTCCTTAAAAATAAATTGTAACCTCACTACCAAGACAAGCTGTGGTTCGTGCTACTCTCTGCGTGAGAGTCACCTACTTTTCAGTTTCTAATCATTCAGGGTGGGGAGACAAGCAGGCAGGCTAGAGGACTCTCCTGGCTGTAGCACAAGATGTCATGCATCTGCTTGGGTTCTTCATCATCTTTTTTTTTTTTCTTATTATTTTCTGATTCTTGACTGACACTAGACAAAATTATCCTCAGAGAAATACTACAGTTTATTGCTAAATGTAATAACATTCATGACAGAGTCGAAGTGAAAACTGTTATGATTTGTTCATTTCATATAGCTGTGAATATAAAATTTTATTAATTAGATTTGAGTAATATTATAGGTTGATGCCAGCTGCCTTTCCATTCTTGCTGTTTTTAGCAGACTTTTGGATTGGGGGAATGACAGCTCCAGGGATAGGCCTTGATTAATCCAAATTTAGCAATAGATTTAGATTAATCCAATCTTGGTAACTCCCTGTGGCAGTGATTGGTTCAGGAATTCAGCTTTTACCCCACAGAACGTGGTATTCCCAAGGTTAACATCCAGAAATGAGAGTTGAAGGAAAAATCATTTGAGGCTTTGGGGAAAAATATTCTCACTTTTAGGAGAGAGGCCCAGGAAAATAATCTCTTTTCTTCTTAGTATTGTTGTTGTGGTCAGGAACTGCTATCAGTAAGAGAATAAAATTGATACTGCTAGGAGGACAGAGCCTAAGAGAGGCACAGAAAAATGAGCCAAAACTATTAGATTACACCCTGAACCCCAATTCACCACTTAGCTTGTTATATGAGTCAGCAATTTACCTCAAGCTAGTTTGATTTGGGGTTCCTGTTATTCACAGCTAAAAGCATCCTAATTGATATAATTTTACTGTTTATTATTCTTTTAACCCCTAGAGTAGCCTCAGAAAATTGCCTTTCTTTAAATATTAAACTTAATGTTTGAATAATAATTATAGTGTATCCTTATTTTCTTCTTAGAACAAGATTTCTCAGCATTCTAACTTGTTACTTTAATATATTAAGAAAACTGTATTTCCAAGGTTGTTTTAGCCATCTTCACACTTAGTAGTATTTAACCTTCATTTAAGTATGTATTTAACCTTTAAATGTCTACTATATACATGTTTCTGTGTTAAACTTAACTTTCTAAGAGAATATGGCTGAGGGGCTGAGGTTGTGGCTCAGGAAGAGCGCTTGCCTAGCATGCATGAGGCACTGGGTTTGATCCTCAGCACCACATAAAAAAATAAAATAAAATAAAGGTATTTTGTCCACCTACAACTAAAAAATAAATGTTAAAAAAATATAGAGAGAGAATATGGCCTTACTTAATTTGAGAGAAATTGAAGAGCAATATGTTAACAAACCTCACTAACACAGGATTAAATCACTGTAAAAGCCAGGTATTGAGGCAGGGATGGACATGGCTGAGTGAAGAGCTGAGGAGAGAAGGGAGAGAACAGCATAGGTGGAGTGACATCCTTAGGCTACAAAGTAAAGTGATCACTCAAGAAGAGGAAAGGAAGTATGGAGCTCACTGAGAAACCAAAGGCCTAAATTAAAGATTTGATGATGCAGTGCAGGAAAACAGTGCGAGTGGGAAAGGTTGAAATTGCCAGGCTCAGGAAGTTAAATCTCACCTTCTTAATTCACCTTCTTTAATGTGTACTGACTCTACTACAGAGATTATTGAAAGTTACTCTGGCAGAGGCATGTAGGTGAATTAGACCAGGAAGAGGTTGGCACAGTGTTCTTGGAAGCCATTACCAATAATCCACATACGAAGTGACAAGAGCTATAGGATAATAGAATCTGAATTCTACATGGAATTTTAGAGTTCCCAGAGCTGTTCACACACATCTAATTTATCTAATTAGATCCTCTTATCCCTTTTTATGGATGGGGATACAGAGGTATAAAGCAGTTAAATAATCTGTCCCCAAATTGTCAGTGATGGGGACCTAACCTATAATCTAAGCCTTTTGACTTTCCAGTTCAATGCTTTTCAATAATCTTAATATGTTCCATTTTTAGTGAAATTCCTTCATTGTGAAAATGGTACCTCTTTTAGGTTCCTGTTTGCTTTCTTCCATATTTGCTAACTTGACTTGTGCTCGACAGCACTTGTTTGTCGACTAGATCTTGAAAGCAGCATAAATAAAAAAATCTAAATGCCATAGTTCACACTTACAAATATTAAAGCTCTGACTAGTGTAAAGATAGTTAAATATTACCATCTTTTAGAAATTCCTCAAATAACAGAAAGGCAATACTTTTAACAAATATAAAAGTAAATAAGTAAAATAGGTCAGGAGAAAATTTCTGAAATGGAGAGTGAGACTTTAAGGGAACCTCAAAATGACTTCATTGAATGAAGGTAGTAAAGTAGTTGCCTTTGATTCCTCAACTATGGGCAAATCAACCTTGAACGACCTGGAAGTACCATTTTAATAAGTCAGAATAAGGTAAGTGTTAATCTGAACATACTTTTTTTTCTTTTTCCTCCAGCACTGGGGATTGAACAACCCAGAGCTTTGCACATGCTAGGCAAGCACTCTATCAGTGAGTTACATACATTTATAGATCTTTTATATTATTTTGAAACAGAGTTCACTAAATTGCCTAAGCTGGCCTTGAACTTGTGATTCTTCTACTCAGCCACCCAAGTAGCTGGAATTACAGGTGTGCACCACCTTGTCTGACTTGAACAGGCATTTTGATTTATATATATAATCTTTTACTTAAAATGTGAATGAGCTATGTTAATGATGAATGTTGGACATTTGTCCTTTAAGTTATTCTTCAGGTATGCTCTAGACATGTTGAAAGTTATGATTTCCTCCTTTCTTGGTGGTTTTGTTAAAAGAAAAACTTTAGACAAATTAAACTTAATGGAGTTTAATTGAGTAAAGAGCAGGTGATGAATTTGGCGACTCCTAGAACCAGGGACAGGTTCATTGAGACTGGGACTACAAAAGGGAAGTGACATACAGAAAACAGAAGCAAGGTACAGAGATAGCATGATGGATTAAAACTTGGCATTTGCCTTAATGAAACCTGATTTGACTAAAGCTTGGCTGCTATGATTGCCTAAGACTCAATTTGTTACAAAGCAAAATCCTAAGTTAGGTTTTTCAGTTTGTTTAGTACTGAATTAGGTTGCAGTTTCAGATACAAGGACTACTAGAAAGGAGGCTTTTTCAGGCCAAATTTAGTTTGATTTAAGAAGGTTAAAAAAAACACATATCATGGACTGGGGCTGTAGCTCAGTGGTAGAGTGCTTGCCCTGAACGTATGATGCACTGGGTTCGATCCTCAGCACCACATAAAAATAAATAAAGATATTGTAACTCTCTACAACTAAAAAAAAAAAATTTTAAAAATACTTATGCTTTAAGAAAAAACATATCATAAAATTTGCACTTGGCAGTTTTTAAGTGTACAGTTAAATGGTGTTAAGAAACATTTATTTGAGTGCCTCCCATGTGTTGAGCACTGTTCTTGTTGCCACCAAAAGGAGGTAAGGGTAGAGGAGGGTCTCTAAGAGGGTCTTTTATTACACCAGATTTGGAGGTATGTAAAAAAAGATGAATCACAATAAAAATCATTGCTTATTCAGTCTGAAATTAGTGATGGTAACAATAAATTCTGTGGGATTCTAGCAATAACATTTATGCTGTGGAAGTAAATTTTTGTCACCACCGCTGATACTGCAGTACTGAGGGAGGTACCTTAGAAGTAATGTGAACCATGTAACCTGGGGATATTGGGTATCGGATTGTATTTGTTAGTCCATGGTTATCAGTGAGGGGAATGAATGATTAAGAGGCGACTTTTTAGATTAGCCTGAGTGTGATTTTTGTCTTTGTCAGGATTTACAAGAGTACCTAAAAAGGCTCTCTAAGGGAAAAGTACCACTAAGAGAAGAAGTGGGGGGAATCCGATTGGTTTAAGCCTGTGGTATTTAAAGCTGGAGATGAGAAGCAGCCTCTTTGAGTATTTTCAGTCTCTAGATTAAGGAACATACCTATTGAAGGCCCTCACCTCAAATGCAGTTAGTGTTCAAAATAATCTAGAAGACACATCATTTACATGTTTGTTTGTTTGTTTTTTTCAAAATGTCTTAGAAACCACTGTGCAGAATGCAAAAGAATAGAAAAATCTAAAACAAAGCTGAGTAGCCAGATGATAAGCATTTAGCAAATTGCTACTGGATTGTATTCACCAGATGATCTGCTCGGAAAGCTAATTCCTAAAATATGACAGAGCATGCTGATAATTGTTAAAGGCTGTGGCTGTGTGGTTTTTTGTAGTAGAAATCCATAAATAAGTTTTGAGCTACCAGAATGAGGGGAAGTATATGAGGGAGGGGTTGAACTTTTGAAGTGTCAGAGCCCCAAAGGACTTTCACATGGCATCTATCAGGCTCTGTTGAGCATTTCATAACTCTGGCTTCAGGTTAAAAATCATCTGGAAAGCTTTAAAAATGCTAGTGCCCAGGTTCCACCCTTAATATGTTAAGACAGAATCTGAGACTACAAAGGGGAAGTGACATACAGAAAACAGAAGCAAGGTACAGAGATAGCTTGATGGATTAAAACTTGGCATTTGCCTTAATGAAACCTGATTTGACTAAAGCTTGGCTGCTATGATTGCCTAAGACTCAATTATTTGTTACAATTATTTGCAATTAGAGAAATGCAAATCAAAACTACTCTTAATATGTTAAGACAGAATCTCAGAATTTGGGGAAGGAGGCAGGCCTAGTTATGAGGTATTTTTTTGTTTGTTTTTCTTTTTTCTTTTTGTGTTTGTTTATTTGTTTAAGTTATGCAAATAATTCTGAAGTTCAGCCAGGGCTAAAAACCATTCTGACTTTTTACTTCTAAGCAGTAATCTATGGGGACGTTTATTAAAATGTATATAAAATGCTTGCCAACTGTATAAAATGCCGGCTTCCCTCCCCTGCCATCAAATAGGCTGTTTTGTTTTGTTTCTTCTTAGTTGCAGGTTCCAAAGAAAGAAATGAAAAAAGATGAAGAGAGACATTTTAGAGAGGTCCCATGGCCTTCTTTAGGAAAGGATGGGGGTTGAGGGGTAAGAAACATTGCTATTAAATGTATTTCAGGAAGTAGAAAATATGGCATGTTCTCTATCTAAATTATGTAACTTTGCAGAATGTGGTCCATTTGTGTCAAAATAATGAGGCATATAATACGTTGCATTTAACATGTGTGGGAATTCTTTGCAGAGTAATTAGCATTCCTTTCTTCAGCCTGTATTCAGAGGAAACATACCATTCACACCCTCTCTGTGCTCACATTTTCCAGTGCGTTGGAGAGCTTTCTTTTCAATAGAAATCTTTGTCCTCTTCCTAATAAGACTTGGATTCGATTTGAAGAAACTTAGCATATCCTTCTTTGTTTTTCTGGCAGGAATTGATTTTAAAATCAGAACGATAGAACTAGATGGAAAGAAAATTAAGCTTCAGATATGGTAAGTACCGGAGGTGGGGGGAAAAAACCACACACACACACACACACACACACAGTTTCTATTTTAATTGGGAATTGAGAGTGGGAATTAAAATGTGAGTTATAATGGTTTAAAGGCATCTTATGATAGCCAAAAGATCTTTTCTTTATTGAACCAAGGGGAGATGGGTAAGTACTTAGCATCCTTCAAAGGTATCTTCAGTAAGAGTGGGAAGGCGAAGCATGATACAGTTAACTCTGATAGCCAGAAGAGATCTGGGAGCTCATTCTTCCCAAGCTCTAATTTTATGCAGGAGGAAACTAAATCCTAAAACATGTATTTTACTTATTCATTGCAGTTATTACAACTATGAAATCAAATAAGGCAAAATGTCAAGTAGTACAAACCCTGAACAAAAAATACAGAGCTAGGCTCTAGCCACAGTGTCTCTAAATCAAGGACTTTGGGCTTATTGCTTCCCTTCTTTATTACCTTTATGTCACTATAATAAAATATCTGAGACAATTAACTTATAAAGAGAAAAGGTTTATTTTGGCTCACAGTTTTGGAGATTGCATTCAAAGATCAGGCAGACCCATTAGTTGCCATCCAGAGGGTACCAGATGGCAGTGTCAGGGAGCACATGGTAAAAAGCAAACCGATCACTTTGTGAGCCAGGAAGCAAGAGCAGGGAAGTGTTCAGGGTCCCACAGTCCCTGTCAAGGGATTCTCCCAATGATGCAAGGACCTCCTACTAGGCCCCACCTCCTACAAAAGGTTTCATTTTATACTATGTTTTTAATAATTTTGTACATGAAACAAAATTTAATGTGTGGAATTTTGCACTTGTATGTTGGCACATATAAGTTTCTTTGTTGTTTTGTTTTTTTGAAATTTGGGATTTCAGATTTTGGAACATTTTGAGTTTCAGGTTTTGAAACACTTCAGACTTCATAACTTCATCCTGTAATACATATCAGCTTTATTTTTACACCTCACACGTCAGATAGAACACTAATCTCTAGGGTATATAAAGAACTCAAAAAGCTAAGCACCAAAAAAACAACCCAATCAGTAAATGGGCCAAGGACCTGAACAGACATTTCTCAGAAGAGGATATACAATCAATCAACAAATTTATGAAAAAGTGTTTATCATCTCTAGCAATTAGTGAAATGCAAATCAAAACTACTCTTAAGATATCATCTTACTCCAGTCAGAATGGCAGCTATTATGAAGACAAACAACAATAAGTGTTGGCGAGGATGTGGGGGAAAAGGCACACTCATACATTGCTGGTGGGACCTCAAATTGGTGTAGCCAATATGGAAAGTAGGATGGAGATTCCTTGGAAAACTGGGAATGGAACCACTATTTGACCCAGCTATCCTTCTCCTCTGTCTATACCCAAAAGACTAAAAACAGCATACTACAGGACACAGCCACATCAATGTTTATAGTAGTACAATTCACAATAGCTAAACTGTAGAACCAACCCAGATGCCCCTCAGTTTTTCTTTTTCTCCTTTGAATCTCCGAACTAGGATAGAACTAGAATATTTTATTGAAGCACACCTCCAGCCCTTCTTTAACTGAGGAGGAGACTAGGGTTTGGAGTGGTTAAGTTAATCTGAGGGGGCATATTGCTGGGTTAGTGATAATGCTGGGACAACCATCCAAATGTCCTGGAGCATGGTGTCAACTTCATGTAGTAGGCTAATCTAGTGGTTCCCAGTATGTTTCATTAGAAAATACTGTGAAGGTTCCCATAGGCTGCCCTTTTCCTCTATTGGTGTTTAGTAAGAAAAAATATTTTAAAGATATAAAAATAATTTTTAAAGAGGGCAATAAAAAGAATTTCTGATTCTGTGGTAGGCAGTCCTGATCATAGCAATAAGGAATGTTTCTCAGAGTCCGTGGGTGATTGGCTAATTAGAACCTAGTATAGAATAGCTACAGTGGTTTAGATGCAGTTTGTCTCCCAGGGATCCATGTGTTGGAAGCTTGTTCCCAAGTGTGACTGGGAGAAAATGTGGAACCTTTAAGATGTGGGTCCTAGGGGGAGGACCTTAGGTTACTTGGGGCATTGCCCACAAAAAGGGAATACTGGTCTCCTGGAGTGAGTTCTCACAAAAGCAATTTGTCAGGAAATCCTGAGCCTGACCCCTGACTCACTCTGTTTTCCTGTCTTGAGATGCACAGTCCCTTCCTCCTGAAGTGTTCCCTTTACTACCATCCTCCATGATATGATGCAGCTAAGGGGACTGTCACTAGAGCTGAAATAGTGTTTTTTGAGCCTCCAAAACTGTGAGCTAAATAAAGCTACCTCACTTGGGCTTGCGCACGTGACCCCCCCCNCTGTAGTGCTAAAGATGAACCCAGGGCCTTATACATGCTAGGCAAGTTCTCTACCACTGAACTATATCCCAAGTCTAATGAATCAGTGAATCTCTTTTTCCTTATGAGATGACCTGCCTTAGGTATTTTGTTATAGTAATACAAAATGAACTAATATAGTAGCCAAAACATCATGGCCCTGAACTATTATTACTCTTAGCAGAAAAATAGTCTCCATTCAGACTTCACAACCTACATTTAGTGTAGCAGGGTTTCTTTTCCATCCTTACTGCAAAGCTGTTTCTAAATTAGTAGTGTATGTAAAGAAAATATGGTTAACCTGCTCAAAAATGCTTGACATCTTTTGCCCCCATGATTTGTTTGCTTTATGCAAAACAAGTGCCCTGAGTATCTAATCAGTGAAAGAATGACAAGATAGGGCTTATCAG
The DNA here is from genome assembly GCF_001458135.2 of Marmota marmota marmota. Lineage (NCBI taxonomy): Eukaryota > Metazoa > Chordata > Mammalia > Rodentia > Sciuridae > Marmota > Marmota marmota. The sequence goes on along the minus strand of NW_026000229.1, from coordinate 17,889,673 downwards.
GCATTGATGTGAAACTTGGCCCTGTGCTGTACAGCTGAGGCCTAAAATGCTTGAGTCTTATTCAAGCTTTTTTAGTGGCAGAGATGAGTCCCCAGCCTTCCTGAGCCTGTATCCGCTTTTGCAAATGAGGATGATGTAATACTTTCACACATGCTGGGCTGTAATGGGCATCATGTGAGCACAATGTGAAAGTATTTTGTAAGGTATATATAAATGTTAAGGTATTTATTGTTTTTCATTTACTATATTTCCCTTGGTTCTTCATGTATTTCCACAAATGCCTCTTTCTCCCTTCCAATTAAATTGTACAATTTAGTTTGAGTAGCACAGGGAGCAAATTAGTTCTGGCTGTAAGTAGCAAATATGAGAATATTGATTTCACAAATATTAAGAAAATTTGACTTCTTTTATAGGATTACTACTAATAATAACTGTGTGTGTGTGAGTGTGTGTGTGTGTGTGTGTGTGTGTGTGTCTGTCATCTGTCTGTCCCACCATAGTGCTGAGCATTCATTGAACCACAGGACCATGCATATAATAGGCAAGCACTCTACCACCAAGCTATACCCTGGCCCATCAGAATATATTTTAATGGTGTGCCACCAGACAAAAAACAAGAATATGTGAAAGCTTATATAACTTTGAAGTGTTCATGTTTGAAAGTCTTTGAAAACATCATCAAGAATGATGTGTTGAGCTTCAGGCTCCCGTGTAATCATGGACTCCACTGCTGAAAATGTTTTGGGGGAGATCTATTTTATTATGCTCTGCTGAGCAGAATGCACACAGTAGTAAATCTAGTTCAATTGTTTGCTTTGTACAGAAGTCACACGTTCAGTCAAGAAAGGAAAATGCCTTAATCATTAAACACTTATAAGAAGGATTATTGCTACCTCTGAGAGTCTAAGAATTGAAAACTATTCCCTGTTCCCTCCCACATGTGTTTGACTGTGCCAGTTCCTAGCAGGACCTGTGTATTTTTCTGTTGCTGCTTTTATCAGCAGGGTCCAAGGTTTTCCTCCAAGTCATTTGAGCTTCTGACAGGCTCCTGTGGCCGCCACTGCCTCCAACTCACAGATGCACAGTGGGCTCTCTTTGTGTCTCATTCTCCTCTCCCTTGCGACCACTTCACTATGAGAAAACCAGAATTCCATCTCCTCCAGCGTGAGGCCTCTCCTCAGTGATGCTGTGATGACTTTTAAAACTGCTCTCTCTTTTGTTTCAAATTTTAGGGACACAGCAGGTCAGGAAAGATTCCGAACAATCACAACAGCATACTATAGAGGAGCCATGGTAAGTGTGTTTTAGGGTTTTATAACTCTTGAGGTGAAAGTAAAACATGAATATTCATTTACTCTTATTATATGAGTCAAGCTGGAATCAGTGAGAGAAAATAATTTTTTTAAATGTGAAAACAAGATATTTTAAAAGGTTTTCGGGTGATATGTTAGGTTTAATAACTATATTTTGCCATTGGTCTTCATAATAATCAGGCAATTAGCTTGTAGATATTCTAGAACTCTTCTGCATTCTGAGGTGTTCATATATTTTTGAGATTTTTTTCCCTTTTATTAATACCTCATGACAATCTCAGTAGACCACAGGCCCCATGACTTAGTGTCTATTTCTTGACCCCTTTGTCACTCAGCCCTGCTGCCATCATCCCTTATCTCTCACAACCTCCTCCCCCCAATCCCCTGCTTATGGCTCATTTCTCTGGTGTCTCCTTGACCAACATTTTACCAGCTGGTCAGGAAGTAATTGAATGATCCAAGACTCTTTGAGACTTAGAATCTGGTGAATCTTTACTGCCAGGTCTTTCTTTGCTATATTCTGGCCTTATCCATGTTATCATAACTTCATCACTTGGTTATTTTCCACTCTAAAATGCCTCATCTCTTCAGTGCGTTTATATTGCTTGACTCTGGGCAAGTCATGTGTGGTGCTGGGAATACAGTGGTGAATAAGGCAACTGAGAAGCAAAGGTGTACTGAACCATGCCTAGAATCTCAGGCCCAAATCAGGGCTTTATCTCTGGCTTTTAGGCCTAAGCCAGAGGCTAGAGGTATAGTTAAGTGATAGAATGCTGGGTCTAACCCCCCCACACCCTCCACACCCCCAAAAAACAGCTAAGTAAATGAATTATGCCCAAACCGAGCCCAAGTTGAAGCCTTGAATTATGATGAAATTCAATACGCTTAGAGTCTTTGAAGGTTGAACAGTTGAGCTCATAGAGCCCAACAAAAGATTCAGGAGGGGACTGAAACAATCTGATATTTTACTTAGTTTAGTTTTTGGTGACTGAAGGAGATAATGTAATGACTGATGTCTAGACATTGTTACCTAAGGAACTTCTAGCCCTGTCTACATCTTTGGCCTCATCTTGTGCCCTATTCTCAGTACATCTATGCATTGTTGCCCAGCTGTCTTTCTTTCCCTCCAGTGGGCTCTGGGCCTTCCATTCCAGTGAGATATTTTTATTTCTGCTATTTGCCCCAGGTATCCATGGGCTTCCTGTCTTCACCCTATCCCTAACCCCTTGTTCCTAGTGTAAGTCTATTCAGTCCTCAGACCTTGGCTTTAATGTCATTTTATCAGAGAATCTCTAACTATTCCAGCTTTTCATCCAGCTTAAGATTACATCCCTGTCATGTGAGCTTAGAGCTCCTCATGCTTCTTCATAGCAGCTATCAAAATTATAATTAATTGTATAATTATTGGTTCATTGTCTGTTTTCTTTGCTAGCCATCCCCAAGAGGAAGGGAACTTGACTATCTTATTCATTGCTATTAGCACCTAGTATTATTATATTAGGCATATAGTGGATGCTCACTAAATATTTGTTGAATGGTGAGCAAATCTAGCATGTAGAATCAAAAAGTGGTCTGAGGATATAGATTATGGACTTGTTAACTTGCAAATGTTAGATGAACCTTTTAGAAATACCAGATGTGGGATCTTTAACAATGTGATGACAGGGCCTTTCATTACACCTGCATAACAAATGCATTATATTTTAAGTGTCGATAATTTACTTAGAATAAATGATGACATTTTGATCAACCTATATAAAAAATGTAAAGCAGTGTAGTCTCATTCTTAGTGGAGAACTAAGAAGCAAGATGATTTCTACTTGGAATGGAAGTGATTACCTCCTCCTTTCAATTTACCTTTGTTTTAACTTAAACTTGCCTCAGTTCCAGTTGGTGCTGATTGTTATCATGTGAGGTCAGGTAGAAGAGGTGTATTACCTTTACCACAATCACTAATTTATTAAAGGTTAACAATGAAGATAAAGAGTATTTATTTACAAGGTGAAGCAATGGAAGAATTTATTTTTCTCTGTACTTTTCAAATACATTATGAATCCCTTTTTAAAGAAAAAAGGAAAAAAAGGTTTCTGGAGGGTAGGAGTACATTGACATTATATACTATAACTTTAAATATATGAAGTACTATATAAAAACCTTTGTTTCCTCTTATAGGGAATTATGCTGGTGTATGACATCACAAATGAAAAATCCTTTGACAACATTAAAAACTGGATAAGAAACATTGAAGAGGTATGTATGGAAAGAGAATGATGAAATTGGAGAGGAGTCCTGGTGAGTGCTTACTATATAAGGCCCTCTCTGTCTCTCTCTGAGGCAGCCAGGCTGCTGAGAGAGATGTAGGGCATAGGAAGGCTAGTCCTTCTCTCTGCACTCCATGAAGATCTCTGGTGCTGCCAGTCTGACTGCTGTGGGTTGTAGACAGAGGAGCAATTTCACAGAATTTTAAACTTGGGCCAGATCTTGGAAATAATTTTATCCTAGTCCCCATTTTATTCATATAGAAACTGAGGCCAGAAGGAAGTGACTCGCCAGTGTTTGCACAGCCTTTAAAAAGGAGAATCAGAATTAGGACATCTAATTCCCAGTTTTATCAATTCTACCTGCTGTGTGACTAGCTAAACTATATTTTTACTCTAGCAACTTTTCCCCTTCATTTTCTCCATGTTAAATGAAGGTATTTAAAATTTCGCTTAATTCCAGAATACTTTGACATTTCAGAAATCGTACTCTGAAATAACTTTGTACACATTTATATTAATCCACATAAATTTATTTTTTAAATAGTTCGGAATCCAAAATATTTCTCCACTGGATCACTATCATGTTTTTCTGTCTTGCTTGGTCCCCCCTCCCCGCGCTTACCGCCCACTCCCACCCCATGTCTTTATGTACAAAAAGCCATGAGAATGATGACTGGGAACCTATGGGGAAGGAGTTTATATAGGCTCTGCAAGGCTCTAAGCTGTAGCATTCCCCTCCTCCCATCTTTAACTCTTCTCTGAATCAGGCCTTGTGTTGAATGAAAGATTATTTGTCTTATTATTAAATACATTGATGTGTTTCTGACAGGTTAGGATTTTCCTGTTGAATAGCTGTGATTTTTCTCAGGCTGTTTTTATAGTGTACTATTTTCTTCTTGCAGCATGCCTCTTCAGATGTTGAAAGAATGATCCTTGGTAACAAATGTGATATGAATGACAAAAGACAAGTGTCAAAAGAGAGAGGGGAGAAGGTAAATTTGAATTGAATAAAAGTTGGAATATACTTACATTAAGTCTTCATTTTCTTAATATTATTTAATTATTGATCTAAGTTTTTAAAATATGTGTTTTAATTCTTTAGAATGGAGTCAGCAACAAAGAGATGTAATCCATACTTGAATGGTGTGAATTAGTATTCGGATCCAACTCCTTATACTGTGTCATCATGACTCATTCCTAAAGAATTTGCTAGTGTTTTCTGGGAGATACAAATTGATCCTTTTTAAGATTTTCTGCAGCTTAGAGTTCAGGCTGTTTCTTCCAGATCTGTGTGAAAAACCCAGTTTTGAAGTTAAAACAATTTGGAGGGGAAAAAAAAAAAAAGGATAAGTAGAGTTTCAATAATCATTTTCCAGTTTATTTTCTAAGAATATTCTATCATACACTGGATTTAGGCCATTATGAATAAACTTTTTGTAACTGCTCAAGCTACAGATATGTCATTTGTAGGCTTTTCTGTTTAGTGTCCTATAAAGCAAAAATTTATATTTTGTAGCTTTTTAATTCTATGGCATTTTCTAAATTAACTTAAGAGGTTTCCCTTTTTGAATCCTGGAATTTTGCTTTATCCTTTTTCTTCAGGGATACATGCAAAATGCATTTAGTTTTTTAATCTGACTGCACACTTTTCCCCTAAAAACATTCACTTAATTTTAGTGTGGTAAATGAACTGGGGAACTCTTTGAGAGTAGATGGAAGTATGGAAGAATTCACAATTCTTCTAAATCAATAGTATAAACCAGTTCATTTAAAAATAATTAAAAGTGACTTGGAGGGCTGGGGCTGGGGCTTAGTAGTAGTGCACTTGCCTGACATGTGTGAGGCATTGGGTTTGATCCTCAGCACCACATATAAATAAACAGAGAGAGAGAGAGAGAGAGAAAGGTCTATCAACAACTTAAAAAATAATTTTAAAAAAAGTGATTTGGAGAATTGTACCTTTGTAGAAAACATAAAGGATAAATGAATCCCAAGTTAAATGGTAGGAGTGGGAATTCATCTCATAATTTTTCTTGTCTGTACCAAAAGTTCAGTAGAACAAAGAGAAGTACTGGCATTGCGTTTTAAATGAAAGTTATGCCACATTTACTATTAAGTTAAATTATTAAATTTCAAATGAAATAGAAGAAAGCAAAGAAATTTGAGAACAACAGGAGTTCTGTAATTGATAACCTATTTTGGGGACTTTGAAAAACCTATAAAATATAAATATGTTCAAGTCACTTTCACTGGATTTAAGGTTTCTGTTTGCCTTTCAGTTAGCAATTGACTATGGGATTAAATTCTTGGAGACCAGTGCAAAATCCAGTACAAATGTAGAAGAGGTAAGAAGAAAATGTTTGGTAATGGCACCAATGCTTTATGTGCCCACATTCAAGTGATTGATTCTCAAAGTCTTGATGTTTTCTGACCAAGTGAAAAAGCCTTTTGTGAGCATATCTCCATATTGTGCACTGTGACTTTCACATGGAATTTGGGTGGCTGAATTTCTAACATCCAGACCTCACATAGATTTTTTTTTTTTTTTTAAGATTGTCAATTAAAATTTACCAAATAGGAAATAGAAGTTTAGTTTAAGTTCAGTGTAATCCTTTGGGAAGCTGGAAATTCTGGACTAGCAGGCCAAGAGGTGTCTTTTGCTCATGTGTCATCATTCATGTCACCTTGTAGTAGCCTGTAGCAGACAAGTTAAATTACTTTCATGTCTGTATTATCCCAAGAGAGAATAAAACTGCTATTTTATTGAACAGATTCCCTTTTTGTACACAGTGAAGTAGGTTAAGCACAATACATTGTAATATTATGACTTAGATAGAAATAAGATAGTTTGTCAGAGAGTAGCTTTAATGAATTTTTATTAAGTTAGCTGTTGAAGAAAATCACATCTTTTAAAGTCTTCTAAGAATAGGTTTTCTTTACCAAGGGCAGAATTACCAATATTTGTTTAAAAAAATTTTTTGGAACTGATCATAAAAATAATACATGTAATATGTGTTAATAAATAATTCACTTAATACTGATGTTTGGCCTCCTCAACATTTAATTTCTTAGGTTATTCACTGTCATAACATGAAGGGTAAAACTCAAGACTTAAGTGACTTTATTTGCCAGTGGACACTGATCAGAACATTTTCTTTGTTTTAAATAACTGACACTCATCTTTTCAGGTTGGCTAATGGGTATTGGGAAACAGGAAGTCTCTACTGATTTATTTATACAAGCATAGTTAAGCAGAAAAATGCTTCCTTCTGCTTGCCACAAAAGGATTTCCCTCTACAAGAAAGAGGGCAGTCTCTTACTTTAGCTCAGCATGAATGGTAGAAACAGAAAAGCTTGCTCACTGTGATGGCCCTGTAGGATCACTCACACAGGATGATCTCTGTACCCTGGCTTAATGAAGCAGGCCTGGTCTCTTTTAGTGCTTGCACCCTGATCACAGCTATGGCTTAGAGGGAGCATTGAGTTATGGAAGTATAGAATGAAGAGTTGCTTAAGCTGCTTATTCAAGCCAGGTGTTCTAGAGAAGTTAGCAATTTCCCCAAAGCTTTAAATTAGTGTGGTTAGCCTCATAAAAACTAAGATGAGGCCTGGAGCGTAGCTCAGTGGCAGAGCTCTTGACTAGCAACTGTGAAGCCCTGGGTTCAATCCTTAGCACCACATATCAAAATAAAGGCACGCTGTCCATCTACAACTATTAAAAAAAAAAAAAAAAAAAAAAAAACTAAGATGAGCTTTCTTAGAAACTTACTTATATGTAACCATTGTGACATTGAGATACTGATCATGAGTATCACTAGTAGTTTTGTTTAATTGGATTGCAAATAATACTTTTCCTAAACAGTTTTTGGGGATCAGGAGTGGCTGGAAACAATGAGGCTGACATAGCAGTGCGTTTAGCAGGGGAACAATTGAAGAAACTGTAGGAGTTCTTGACTGCAGAAACAAAAAGTGATGACAGGCTTAAAAAATACTTGGTATGGGTCAATAGATAATATAAAGTGATAAGACACAGAAGATTGTACATACTGTTAACAGTCAGAAATTAGAGATAGAGATTTTTGCAAAGATAGATATTAGAGCTAGAGTACTACATAATTATTCATTCACTCATTAAACAATAATTGCATCTCCTTAGACCAGGCACTGTGACCTGCTCTGGGGAAGGTGGGGGTGCTGCTATCTTTCTTTTTCACTTTGCACATCAGCACATCTGCCTTGTTCTTGATGTACTGAGGAAGCTATTCATAACTTGTATCAGATCTTACATGCAAAAAAATATTTAATGAATGAATGAAAGACAGTTTGAAATGTTTATGATATAATTGTAAAGAACATGGAACATTAATGTGCATACTATGATTACAATTATGCTCTTTTCTCAAAAACTCTAAAGTAATATATTTATAATGAAATACTTTTCAAAAATTCCATTTCTATTTTGAAACATATTATGAATATATAATAATGAAATTTTTTGTTTTACCTTTAGGCATTTTTTACACTTGCACGAGATATAATGACAAAACTCAACAGAAAAATGGTTTGTATCACTTATAATTTCTATTTCTATTATGTGGATTTTTTAATTTGGCATTTGATGATAAGTTTGAGCATGATTATAACATATTCACATTAAGCTCACTTTTTCCTGACTCACATATTCATCTGGTTGGACTTTGATTTCTTTCCATTTCTTTAGGATACTTATTCCTGCACTGAAGCTGTCTTTAATTGAATTTTAATTGGAATAATGAAAATACTAATGGCACAAATTATATTTTTCCCATAAAATTATCTAGTTCACCTTCATGTGACAGATATTTATATGATTTTGATGTTTGCTTAAATTTGAAACTATCTCAGTGATTAATCATTAGGAAAGCCTTGAAAGTTTGTTTTAACCATTCCTGACTCTAATTGTACACCTTATATTACCAGCTGTTCTTACATCTAACAGGATTTTCTACACTAGAATCTGAATATTGTTTCTATCACTATCCTTGAAATGTTATACTCCATTGGTTATAATTTCTTTGAATTGGAAATTTGACTTTCCTACCTAATATATTATTAAAATAGAAGTGCTATCCCAAGAACATTTTTCTCTTTTTATTCACCATTTCCAAAGAAAAGGATGACACTGGAGCTTAACTAGTTCCCTTTCTAATTCAGATAGTAGAGTACACATTTCACTAGAATGTACATTTCACATAGTATGGTTTATTTTTATTTTTAAGTAATTGGGGGTAAAAACATGAAACTTTCATTTCCTTGGTAACTTTGTCTTCTGTTTTTTAGAATGACAGCAATTCATCAGGGGCAGGTGGGCCAGTGAAAATAACAGAAAACCGATCCAAGAAGACCAGTTTCTTCCGTTGTTCGCTGCTTTGATGAACTCTTTCTTTTTGAGAGACTGCAGCATACCTAGAAGGCCCTTTCCTGCTTTTCTGAAAGCACAGGTCACCCGGCCTCAGAGTCACACTGCCTGGCTGCTGCTGAGAGCACCCACTGAACTTAGACCTCCCAACACAGAATGCCAAGTGGATCCAGCCTCGTGGCCTAGCAAAAGAATAGGCTCCTTTTTATCATACATGGAAGCAATGAAGTGGAGACACATGCAGGACCTTGCTGGTTTTTTCTTTCTTTTATTGCCTGTTGCAAAAGCTGCTATCTTTCTTTTTCACTTTGCACATCAGTATTAGCCTTTTCTTATTACTGTACACCTTAGACTCATACTTGCACACTTTTGTGGCATGAAGTTCAAGACAAATTTGGGGTTGTTTAAAAGACGACAGAATATTAAGCAGAGGTTGACAGACTAAAATTAAAGGACACTTGGTCTGGTTCATAGGGCCAAATATTGTATTGGTAGCATTTGTTTAAGGGCTTTGATTTGTGATTTTCTTAAATAAGAATCATTAAATTATGATCAAATTTATTTTAGAAAGTCATAAAAATGCCTACTTGTTCAGCAGCAGCCACAGTAGCTTTCTTCAGATTGTTAAGATCTTTGTTTCATTCTTGATCTTTTTGCCAGAGTCTGGATAGCTGAATGAATCACTTTTTAAATTCATTACCTCTGCCTGATCTTATGGAAACTGCATTTGGAAATCACCATAATCTCATTTTTCCTGGGGTTTGTATTTGCTGTTCTTTCCCATGTTGGACTTATTGTAATTACTTAGTTATCTAAAACTAGTAACAAATTTGACCATTGTTGTCTGATTCTATTTGTGAACTTCTTGAGCTGAGATTTTACATAGGGAGAGAAATGCATAATTTAGGGTTTTATTTTAGCATCTAACTGTGGTTGTGTCACATCAGAATATATATAATATAATTTTTCTTAGGTTTGCCCCTTAGCTTACTAGTTAATACCAAATTTCTACCATAATCCCTGTCTGCAAGATTAACTTAGATTTAGATTATAGTTGGCAGAAAGCATACCTGTAGGGAGAGAGAAGAACTTGTCAATAGAAATTTAAGAGATAGTTCTTAGTAATGGTGACAATAATGATTTTTGGTTCTATTTTGGGGTTTTTAAAAAGTTAAAAGTAATTACACTTAGTGCATCATCTCAGAAAAATTTTGCCTTTTCATTAAGAGAAAATATGATGAAGGCTTCACTTTTAAAACAGTTGTTGAAGGTGTAGAACCCAGCTCCATCTGTTTAGGTTCATTGTTATAGAACTTGGTCTAGTTATTTGGACCAAAGCCAACCAAAAGCTTAGTTGCCTTTCTCACCAAACACTGGTACTGGTATTCCTTTTGTAGATGTAGCCATCACATAAGATGGTTTTTAATGTTAACTTATGTGCCAAATTCAGATCATAATGTCATTGTTGCTTTTGTAGCCTTCAGTGTCTTAACACAGGAAGGGATAATAAAGAGGTGACTATGGAATTGAATTCTGTTAATAACTGTTCTTCCTGTTATGCCTATAAAGGCTGCTATAATGCTAGGTAGTTAAGAATGGAAACTGGAAATGGAAATGGATTGGATTGTTTGTTACCACAGAGAATTCTGATTCAAATTAAGATATGTCATTTCTGTGCTTAGACCAGTCAGCCTTTATTCCATGTTTGAAAACTTAGAAATAATTCAGTGGCTTCAAATATGCCAGAGCAATTTTTGGTGATATTCTAAACTTACTGTTGACAAATATCAGCCTCCTTAGTTGTTTTGTTTGTTTGTTAATAGTTACCTGTTAGTGTCCCAGTATAATCAATAAGTCTATGATTGCAAGTTGATTGTAAGTCTACCATCTTCAAATTTAGATACATTTTTAAAAAGAAAAAACAATTTCTTAGAAGCATCTTATATTTACTAATTTTCTGAATAAAAGATATTCAAGCAGTTAAGCTTTCTGGATGGTAACAAAATAATTTCTAAAAGGCAAGTGCTATGACACCATGAATGAATGTAATTCTCTTAGTTTTTTACCTCTGACTATTTGGTGTCTTAACACTTTGGTTTCTATCTCAGGGGTTGTCTGCAAACCAAAACTGACATATTCTGTGGTTAGCTTTTATTATTATTTTTTAACAGAATGCTTTGCTTTTGTTGTATTTCTTCATTCTTATTTTGTCTTCTCTGGGTTAATAACTAGTCTCCATGAACTTCCTTTTGAAAGAGCCTGTAAAAGTTAGATGAGCCTATTAGTGCTCTTTGAAGTAGCAGCAAACTGGGAGTATATGCTCTGTTATATAAAAATAAATTGTCCTTGCTATTTTCTTACATTTAGCTTTGCTAAATTGTATATAATTTGAGCTAAGACCATAGGAAACTCACTTTCTGCATGGTAAAATGACCCAATAAATGTTCCACTTTGCTTAATAATGTACATATAGTGCATTATTTTTTCTATTTGTAGATGAATTTAGTAACAGATAATTGTCTGTTCCCTGCTGAAACTGAAGAAATCTAGGGGGTTTTTGTTTGTTTGTTTGTTTTTGTTTTGTGAACATATTTGTGGTCTTAAGATAAGGTACATAAAGATTTTTGCAGCAGTATTAGTGGTTCAGTGGCTGCACTTTATTATCAATGTGCTAAGTTTGACAATGATTGGACTAGAAGACCTTTTCAAATAGAGTCTGAGGGCATCAGACAATGAAAATATGCTGTAACTAAGTAGCATGTAAATCAGTTGATTGTAAAATGTTTCACTGGGAACTTATTTTAGCTATATTTTACTTCCAACAAATTATGATAAAATAATCTACCTGTGCATTGGTTAGTAGGTGCTGCAGGGTTTCTTACTATTTACATGAACATTTTTGTGCAGTCTTTGTTATAAAATTTCAGAAGACTTTACTCTTTTCTTTGAAGGACTATTTTTTAATTATACCTCATTTAGCTAACTAGAATTCTAATACCCAGTAGAGAAATGGTGACCCAGCCTTTAAGCATCCAACTTTAGATGACATGTTTTGCTTTGTTTTGAGCTGAAGGTATTCCTAGAAAAAGTAGATGATAGCTTAGTTTAGAATAGAACATACATGTCATATCCAATAATGTTAAAAAAAGTATTATCACCCTGTGTCCATTAATAAATTTAGCCGTGCAATATAGATACATTTTTGCAAAAATTTCTAAGTAAGAATTTTTAACTCCATTTTACCAGTTCTGAATGCTGAGAATCTGTATTAAGGCTTATAAGGTTTTCTTATGATCAAGAAGTGATATATTTTAAGCAGGCCCTCTTTTCAAGTGTATGACTTAGATTCCTTTATAAATTTAGTTTTAATCTTTAAAGATGAGCTTCTAAGCCTAAAAATCTTAAGCCACATTTCATTATGTTGGTTTACTTATCTCAAATTTTGAGCACTTGTTTCTGCAATCAGGTTTTTTAGATTTTTTTTTTTAACATAAAAGACAATCCTTTTTCCTTCTCGTTATATCCAGGGGTGGAGAGGAATGTCTAAAAATGAAATCCCTAATATAGTGGGACCTAGAAAGATAAGGTATGCTAATAAAATTTAAAATTCTAGCAAAATTTTACAGTAAGATTAGTCTTTTTTTAAGACTAGTAAAATTATTAGGGGTCAAGTTCACTATGAAAAAGATTGAAATAAAGTATACAGAAATGAAAATTAGCAAACAGTTACTTTAGGGATATTTTTAGATTTTTGCTTCATTTATTGAAATGTGTGTGCTGTATGCAATTGCATTTCTTATTGCCAAGAACTGATAGAACTTCTTCTTTCATTTTCTTACCTTTTTTTAAAAATGTGAATTTAATCATGATAGTTCATTCCTATGGCCTTACAGATGGTTTTATTTTGTTTGCAGTTGATGCTGCAGTCTTTTGAAAAAATACCATAAACTGTTTGACTAAAATCATGCCCTTAATGGGATCTATTTTTTTCATAGAATTATCCTACTGTATATGTTTAAACATATTTTAATTTTGCTCCAATGGCTTAATGTGGAAAAGCTCCTGAAGATAAAGTAGACCTGTCATGTGGTTAATCTTGTTTAAGCCAATTCATTAACTGTGTACTGATACTGATGCTGTGTATGTGTGTGTGTGTTTTTTTTTTAAATGGGTTTTATTCCAGGTGAACTTTTTTTTATAATAATGTTCGTCTAAAAATAAAAACTACATAATGAAAATATTTATGACTCACTGAAGTGGATTGCACATTTTAAAAACGTTTCTGCAAATTTGCTAGTTTTGATATTTTAGCAAACCTTATGTATCATTGAGTTGCTTAAAGATTTAGAAAAATTGCCAAACCTTCAGCTCATACTTAATTCAGGATATACTGAAGTCATTCTGTTGTAGAACCTGTAGCTATAAACTGATCATGCTTCCCTTCTTAATCCTTGTAAATTTGTAGAGAATTTGTAACTTCTGTAGTTTTGTTTTCACTGAGAAAAATCAGTCTGATCATACCAACTGTGTTCTGTCATTTGTTCATGTTTTCATCCCACAACTATTTTAAACCTTCGCTATTTTGTCAAGCTTCCTACTGGTAGACAGATCTTTTACCTCCCCCTCTCAGAGCAAAGCATCATTTTGCAAAGCACTTAGCCTCCTCTCTCTCCCTGATCTATAGTCCACCTTCATCCCACTCCTTCCTCTTGGGTGGCAAAGGGGATCTTTCTTCCCTGGGCTCCTCTTTCTTTCTCTTCTCTTGATTCCCTGCTTTTAAGGGAACCAGTAGCCCCCTTTTCTTATACTTAAAAACTCTTAAGCTGTCTTATACCTTTCTTCTCTGCATGTAAATGTCACTGACCAGCCTACTCCATTGCCCCATGCCCTACTATTCTTTTTTCTCATTGGCTTGTTATAATTAGGCTTTTTCAAAGAATTGTCTATATTTACTATCTTCATTTTTTTTTTTTTAATTAACCTACTCCAGGTTAGCTGCTGTCCCCACCACTTCACTGATGTCGTGCTTACAACAGCCTAGTTATAGAAGTAGTGGACAATTTTCAGCCCTTGTCTTAGCTAAGTTCTTGGCAGCACTTGACTAGTATACCATTCCCTCCTAAAAATGTTCCCTTCTCCCAGCTTCAGTGATAATATTCTTCTGATCCTCACTCTTCCAGCGTAATTTCTTCCTTTTTCATATCTCCTATAAAAAGGCCAAATAATGCCCTTCCCTCCCCACAGATGATGTTCATACTCTAATCCCTGGAATCTGTAACTGATATTGTATATAGCAAGATACTTTGAAGATGTGATCAAGTTAAAGATCTTGAGATGTGAGATGACGAGAGATTATCCTGGATGATCTAAGTGGGCCCAGTGTAACCTAGGGGCCATTCTTATAAGAGGGAAACAGGAAGTATCAGACTTAGAAAATAGTTAAGTGATGATGGAAGCACAGGGATGCAGGGCCATGAGTCAAGGAGCCTGGACAGCCTCTAGGATCTAGAAAAAGTAAGGAAAAGGATTTCCCTGTAAAGCCCAGCCTGTCCCAGTGCCTTGATCTTAGCCTATAAAACTCATCCTGAAAATCTGCAGAACTATAATACATTTGTGCTGCTCTACTCCCCTAAGTTTATGGTCATTCAGTACAGCAGCTATAGAGAGTTAATTCAGCTTTAAAATGTGTATTTCTAGTGCCAGCCTCTTTTCATAGGCCCAGATGTCTTACTGGACATCTGCCCTTTGATTCACTACAGGTATATCAAACTACATTTCTGAAACTGAAATTCAACTTTATCTTCTATGCTTCCTAACAACTCCTAGCAGCAATTCCAATCCTATGAAGAGAGACCTGTTGCTTCTACATGGTAATAAATATTACCATCATCTATCTAGATTCCCAGTTAGTCAGTGTCCAAGTCTTATAGCTTCTGAAGATGGTATGGGAGGGGGGACAGTGTCCATCCAGTAAGGGCTCCCAGCACATAGTAAATGTTTAATAAATCTTGAATCAGTGAACTTCAGTAATCATTAAAAATCAACATGCCACCAAAGTGAGCTAAATATAATTTAGGAACTAAAGGTAATTTAGAAGTATTTTTCTTCACTTTTTAATTTAAAGAAAGGTATTAAGTAAATCCATAAATACCTTGTTTAGGGCAGCAAGAAAAAGAGAAGTTTTATTCTGGTATTTAGACTGTTTTAACCTTTGTTAAATACTTCATACTATATTAATCTGTGTTAAATGTCTTATACTATATGTAATTTTTATTAAATACAAGAGGATTTTCTTTTAATATTTTTAACCCAGAATGCTTTTGCTGAGTATTGACAAACTGAGTAAGCCCTCTCTCCTCCTTCAATTTTTTGCCCTCAAAATTTTGCTTACTTGGGAGGCAAAGGCAGAAAGGTAACTTAGCAAGACCCTGCCTCAATAGAATAAGTGCATTAAAAGGACTGGGAAGGTAGCTCACTGATAGAACACATTGCCTAGCAATGCATGAGATCCTGAATTCCACCCTCAGTGCTGGAAAAAAGATAGGTTTTTCAATATTAACTCCAGGGATATATGAGACTTCCCCCCATAAAAATATTTTTGTTATGCTTTGGGTCTTAAATGTCCTCCAAAATCTCATGTATTGAAGGCTTGGTCTCCAAATGACGGTGTTATTGAAAGATGGTGAGTTCTTTAGGAAGTAGGGCCTGGTGAAAAGAGTTTGGTCGTTGTGGGTGTGCCCTTCAAGGGGATAGTAAATTCAGCCTCAGCTTGCAAGTAGTAGTACTCATTACTGACTTTTTTTTTTTTTTTTAAGGTGATGCAAGAGACAGAAACCCTAAGAAAGAAGGTAGAGAAAGACAAGCATGGCTGTGAATAGACTGGGGATCACAGTCTATTCCAGTCTATTCCCAGCCCCTTCCTTCTCTTTCTTCTTCTTCTTCTTTTTTTTTTTTTTTTTTTTTTTTTTTTNGCCCCGGCCCCAGCTCTGACGGCGCCGGGCGCTTCTCTGGTCCCTGCCGGGCCCCCAGGCTGGCTTCCGCGGTCGCCATGACGGCGGCCGTGTTCTTCGGTTGCACCTTCATTGCCTTCGGGCCTGCGCTTGCCCTCTACGTCTTCACCATCGCCATCGAGCCGTTGCGCGTCATCTTCCTCATCGCCGGGTGAGGCGGTTGCGCTAGCAGACCCAGACGCTGGGGTCCCCCTCCCCCGCCTGGGGCACCCGCGACCCTCAGCGTCCCCATCAAACGAGTCGACCTTGCTAGGTTTTGGATCGGAGGAGGGTTGAGACCAGGGAACCAAGACCCGGGACCCCTGAGGCTCTTTGCCCTCCTCCAGGGCCTGTGGGGAAAAAAACCCCCAGAGCCCGGAGACCTCAGCTGCGGGTTCTGAAGAAGGGGTTCACATTGTGGGTCTCAGAACCCCCTGATGCATGGGAGGCATCGCAAATCCGTGGGTGGGCCTTAGTGGGCTATGAAGCCACTAAAATTATGAGAAAAAAAATTTGGATAAGTTCCTATAGGCACCTTAATTTTTCTGGAGAGGTAGTCTCTAATTTTCTAAAATTCTCAAAGGCATCTGTAATCACTGACGGTTAAATAGCCTTTACTGCCTAGCACAGTAGTTCTCGCCCTTCAGCAACTAGAGACACCTGGGGACTTTAAAATATACTGATGCCCACTCCCAACCTTAGATCCACTGAACCAGAATGTCTAAGGTGTGGGATTCGAGCTCAGGCTCTTTTTTTTTTTTTTTTCTCTAAAGCTCCCTAGGTGATTCAGGTGTGTGTGCAGCGAAAGGTTGGAAATTTATGAAAACACAGGAGCACCTGATCATGCATCTCCTTTTGGGGGCTTGGTAAATACCGAACTCTGGTGGTGAACGTGGTCATAATCTCATTTTTAACCTGCCTGACCGCTCTCACTGGTTCATGCCACGTCTGCCTTCCCCTACAAATCTTACTGGCAAAGCCAATGGTTCCTTTATTTTATTTACAGTTGCCTCCTGCAACTGTATTGAAAGTGCTATATCACATGTGTCGTTTTAAAAACAAGAGATTTGGGTTAACCCATTTGTAAAGCTCGCTGTGATCATTAAAATCCCCAGGAGTGTTGTAAGAACCAAGCTTGGAAATAACTGATCTAGATTTTCACCCTCTGGATTTTCACCAATTACTCTATTAATAGAGTGTAGACTTTTTTTCCCTCCCTGGAAAACACATCTTTGCGGATATCTGAACATTGAGTCCTCAATTTCTGGCAGATTTGAAGGATATGAAAATTGCAATAGTCACAAAGTTGTATGTTTTATGGTTTTGACACATCAATGAGCAGAGCATTAGGAAGAAAAGAGAGTAACAAGGGTTCCTGTCAGGTAGTCTTTGGTAGGTAGAGTTTGCAGATGCACTTGCACATAATAGGGTCACTTGTTGGGCAAACCTCACTTTCCTCTTAGATCACATGTTTGTCTCACCACAGACAATGCACCATTAAGAACAATTGATCCAGAGTACCGCTTTATGAGGATTTCTTATTTAAAATTCAGGATATCTGTTCCTTCCCAGTCAGGCTCCTGGTCCCCATTTAAAATCATTATTAATCCTTATGTTTATAATTTTTTTCCCTGATTTTCAGAGCTTTCTTCTGGTTGGTGTCTCTACTCCTTTCATCCCTTTTATGGTTCATAGCAAGCCACATTACTGAGAACAAAGATGGACCAACACAGAAATATGTGCTAATCTTCGGAGTGTTGGTTTCAGTCATTATCCAAGAAATGTTCCGATTTGCTTATTACAGACTTTTAAAGTAAGTTGTTTGCTGTATCATTTCCCCTAGTTAGATTTGAATTATGATTTGGTAATGTGAAACATTAATAATCCTTTGTATTTGAGGATCCGTACTTTACTACATAGTTCAAAATGAAGGGATTGATATTTCCAGCCTGAAAATATTGAGTCTTCTTTAACTTGTGTAGATTCCTTCCTTCCTTTTAAAACATAATCTTCTTTTTCTCTTTTTCTTTTCTTTTCTTTTTTTGGTCCTGGAGAGTGAACCCAAGGGCACTTACCATTGAGCGACATCCCCAGCCTTGTTTATTTTTTATTTTTTTTTTTAGGGTATTTGGGATTGAACCCAGGGGCACTTTAGCACGGAGCTACATCCCCAGCCCTTTTAATCTTTTTTTTTTTTTTTTTAAAGGTATGGTCTCCCTAAGTTGCTGAGACTGGCCATAAACTTGTGTTCCTCTTGCCTCAGCCTCTGTGGGATTATAGGTGTGCACCACTGTGCCTGCCTTCCAAAAAATTATTCTTGAGAATATATTTGATGCCAGACAGTGTCAATGCCAATGCAAGGCACTGGGTATACATCAATGACTAAAAAAACCTCTGACCTCATGGAGTTTATCATAAGAGGAGAAGGGCCAATAAATGAACAAGAAAATACATTGTATATTAGAAGAAGTAACATGGAGAAAAGCAACCTAGGGAAATAGTCATTGAAACAACAAAAATGCTTCCAACTTGGAATTTATGTGTTCTTTCCAACCATCTAAGATAATTCTTATGGAGCTTATGCCTTCCATTGTTTTGAATATATTATGGCACAGCAGCGGTTTGTTTTATGGTATTTTCTATAGTTTCAAATCTATAAAATAAAAATGTTTGGAAAAAAAATAAACTTGGGCACAAGTTCCCTCTTTTGGGCCACAGAGTATGTCATCTGTGGTACCCATGAGGACCTCATATGAAACTTCTGATTTGAAACACAACTTGGAATGATATTTTCTTTCAGGCAGTCATGAGATTGGCCCTGGTTACATAGTAAGACTTGGTAGAATAATAAATGTGCCATTTGTATCCATTTCTGCAAATGAGGTAATTACAGCTGTCCATGAATTTCATAGATACAACCCACACTGAACTTTAACATCTCTTTTAATAGGCTTCTAGTAATTTGTTCTTGCTAATATGCTAGGCCTTCTGTATTTTTAACTTTTTACTTTTAGATATTGAATTTCCTTTTCATACTGAAACACTTTAAATTACAAATTGAAAACTAGGAAGCCTTTTCTTAGAAAAGGTTTAAACATGAATTTCCCATTAGTCCCTGGAAATGTTGGAGAGCAATAAATAAATATCAAAAGTAACATTTAAAGCTATATTTGGTGGTATGTGTCTATAGCTCCAGCTACTCAGGAGGTGAGGCTGAATTAGGAAAATTGCTTGAGCCCAGCAGATCAAGGCCAGCCTGAGCAACATAGTTAGACCCTGTCTCAAAAAGAAAGAAAAAAAATTAATTTTCACAGGAATACTAATGGATGAACATCTGGCAGTGATTGAATGTTTCTGGCATATAGCTATTACTACTGTGCTATGATTTTAATTTTTACTGTAGAATATTACTGAAGTAATCAAAATCTGTCTCCTTCTGACCTCTGCCCCACTCACCAAATAAATGAAATCTTTGCCACATGATTGTCATCATGTCCCTTTCAAGACTAAACATTCCTCATTTCTTCATGTGGGTCTCAGAAGACATGATTGTGGCTTCCAAGTTTATTTTTTGTCAGTGGACATGCTCCTTTTGGTCAGTGCTGATTTTTACCCATGCTCAGAACCTAGCATAGTATTCTGCAGTGTGGTCTAAGTAGTGTGCTGGCCTGGGCACTGTGTTCTCAACTCGGCTTCACATTGCACTTGTTTTTCCTGTCAACATCACCATTGGCTCTTCAGGAAACCACATGTACTCCTGTAAAAGGACCTGTGGAAATTTTCCAAAAAGGTGGTAGAACAAACATGTCAACAGGTGCTTTTGTTTGCATTTGCAAAATGGATCTTTAATAAACCTTTGAAATATTCTACAAAAATTTCCTAGAAATTTCTAGAAATGTTGGATGTTATGTAGTTGAGTTAAAACAAATTTGAGAATTTTGTGACACTTTAATGATAACTAACACTTACATGGATACATTTAAATTGCTCTCTTCTATGCTTTACTACATTCAAATACAGGGTCTTTGGTTTAATGAATATTTAGTTTAATGCTCTCCAGTGCCAAAGTAGGTTTTGAACTTTTTAAGTTTAAAGGAGTGCTTCAGTTAAATTTTGCTCCCTGAATTTGGCGCCAGGATTAAATTGTGAAGAGTTCACGATGGTGTTTGTTTTTGTTGCTGGTTCTCTGGGGATTGAACCCAGGCATGCTCTACCATTGAGCTACATACATCCTAGCTCTTTTTACATTTTGACATGGGGTCTCATTACATTGCTGAGGGCCTTGCTAAGTTGCTGAGGCTGACTTCAAACTTGTGATCCTCCTGCCTCAGCTTACCAAGTTGCTGGGATTATAAGCATGTACCACTGTTTGTTTTTTGGTAGTTATTGAATCCAGGTCTTTGTGCTCTACCGCTGACTATACCCATAGCTCTGCTACAGTTTTCTTTAAGAGGCATCAGTCTATTTTTTTAAAATTTCTAAAATGGTGTATTTAATTTGTGTGCATAGTTCTTGATGCATACCTCTATTATATATACATTTGAAAATAGAACAAACAAAAAGAGTATGGTTTACCAGTAATTTTTCAAAGTTTATATTTTTTAAAATGGGATCTTTTTTCCATTCTTGGAAATACAATAATAAATGCAAACAAAGAATTTTTCACTTCCGTAAAATGTTAAATTGAAAACACTACTACTTGCATCAACAGTCATGTGTTCTGCTTTTTCACTTCCTACTGTTAACACTAAGAACTATTAGTGCCAAAACATTCCCTCTCAAACACTCCTGTAAAATAGACTGAGGAAGTTTACTAAACTTTTGAACTTATATATTTCATGTATTTGTGATAACAGTACTTTGCCATACCAAATAGTAAAAATATTTTTTTATTCCTGAATCATTTTATAAAACAAATTCTACAAAATTTATTCATTTTACTTTATTGATAACTTTGTTGAAGGAGATCATTACTATTACAATGACTCATAAGCTTTAGTTAGTTTTTAACAGGATCCCTGTAATAGGTAAGTTTATTTTATTTGGGAAAATTGGATAATTTAGTTGGTTACTGCTCCAAAGAAATAGGAAAACTGTCGCTTAAATTTCTGGCTTATTCTTTTGAGTCCAGAAAAACAAAGAACACTTTTCATATGCATATTAGTATTTTGGCTGAATTCTGCATTGCCTTAATGTAGTCTATAATGAATTTACATACCTTGAAATTTAAATTAACACAATGCCAGAAAGTAAGAATGTTCTGGTTAGTTTTGTGTTTTTAGAGTTCATCTCTCTCCTTTTTGTTTCAACACTTGCTGACAAATGAGTCAAAAATGTTTTGTTTCCATTATTACTTTAGTAAACATATGTTTTAGTAAATATAATTTAAATATTCTTTGAGTCAGAATCTTATACTGTTGCGTAGTTCCTGGCCAAAAAGGAGTAGCAATAGTGCCTGTAGTGGAACTGACCAGCCGTATCTAGCATTCTGTACATATCAGGTGGAAAGTGGAGGCTCAATGATATGTTTGTGGATTGGCTATAAAGGAAGCATATGATCACTCTGAAGATCATTTCTTGTTGAGCAGTATTCTATCCTTTCATTCAAATATTTATTTACCTCTTATTCCTGTAACATTTCATTCTACAGGATATAATAAAAGTATTAGGCTGTTTTCTTTCCTGAAGTCTATTGGAGATATAAAATATACATGTAAAATATTTTAGAATCAGATATAATTAAGTACCCCTATGAGAGTTCAGATCATCAGTATTATAGGATTTAAGAGTAAGGAGGACTAGTGATAATCAACCATTGGTAGAGGCAGCTTCTTTAAGAAATTATTGCCTGGGGCCTGAGGGTGTGGCTCACTGGTATAGCATGTGCTTAGCATGTGTGAGACCCTGGGTTCAATCCCCAGCAGAGAGAGAGAGAGAGAAGGAGAGAAGGAGGGAGGGAGGAGAGAATAGAGGAGGATAAGGAAGAAAAAGGAGAAAAGTTTTGGTTTTACAGAGTGCAAGACAGAAGGGAAGGAGGCAGTAAGTGTGGCCCTAATAAAAGATAAAGTGGAGATGAAGACAGTGCTTTGGGAAAAGAAAAAAAGTTCAGAGTGGTAAATTCCATGGATATTGAGATATTTATTGAGCTTAGAAATATGGTGTTGCTGTTTTTCTTATTAAATTAATTCCTTCATGACTTATTTACCTATGTTTTTCTTTTTTATATGAGCATTTAGAAAAAAGGCAGAAGTTAGAAATTACAGCTGATTTTACTTAATTGAAAATATGCTGGGTTTTGTTTGAATGGATTCTAGATTTAGAGTATAACCTGATCAGAGTCTTAGGAAGTATCTGGATTTGAAGTGTCTTGTGTACTTTCCTGACATACTGCTTTTTCTTCTTTTTTTAAAAAATGTATGTGTGTGGTTTTATTATAGAAAAGCCAGTGAGGGTTTGAAGAGCATAAACCCAGATGAGAGTGCACCCTCCATGCAATTGCTGGCCTATGGTAAGTTAGAACCATGCCGTGTCATTAAGAAAAAAAAAAAAAATCAGACTTGGCTTGAAAACTTTCTTTATCTTGCTGGGCACAGAGGCACATGCCACCTGTAATCTCAGCAGCTCAGGAGGCTGAGGCAGGAGGTTCATGAGTTCAAAGCTAGCCTCACAACTTAGTGAAGCCCTAAGCAACTCATCGAGACCCTGTCTCTAAATAAAATACATGTGACTCAGTGGTTAAGCACCCCTGGGTTCAATCCCCGGTTCAAAAAGAACCCCACTACCTTCATCTTATCTTTTGTAGATTTCAAGCAGTATTTTGTTACTGTCTTGACTTATTGGCATATATTATTTGTTTTTTTTACAACTTTCCTGGTTCCTTATGTGAAGGAAAATGATTACTGGTGACCTTTTTCTGTATGTTCATTAAATATTAATCAAGTTTGAAAGATTTTTAACATATATACTATATTATAGTTAACCAACAATTTCATAGTGATGTAGCTTTCACTTTCCCTGATTGTTTACCATGACTTTAGCTGCACTAGGAGGACTCTTTATATTAATTCAGGCATATCTTTTTTTAGGCATATCTTTGCATATTATTCTTACAGAATTATGTTTTTAGATTGGGCTTAGGACTCTAAATTGAGCCCAGGATCAAGCCTTACATGCACAGTCACTTTTCAAGTTCAATTCTGGTTCTAAGCCATCAAATTTAACTCTATAGATTCTGTTACCATAAACCAAAGCCAGAACTTTAGCATCATATCCTCCTCTGCCTCATCTATTTCTTCTGTGTTTCTAGATCTTTTTCTATCCTTTTTTTCATTTCTCTGCTGAATCCCATTGTTCATTTCCCTTTCTCTTACCATTTCTCTTTGTTCATCATGTAGGTAAGCACATGCCTTTCCAGAGCTGGCTGGCCACTGCTTCAACAATAGCATATGTACCATTTCCCCTCCGGCAAAGTAGTATTCCCTAGTTCTTAGAATTTTTATTTGAATAGAAATCACAGCAAGAAAAGGGTTTAACAGTGTTTTTATTCCTTTTTAGTTTCTGGCTTGGGCTTTGGAATCATGAGCGGAGTGTTTTCCTTTGTGAATACCCTGTCTGACTCCTTGGGGCCAGGTATTGTGGGCATTCATGGAGATTCTCCACAGTTTTTCCTTAATTCAGGTATGTATCTGATAGCTGTGAATGGTCAGCCTTCTAGTGTAAATGATCATCCTCAGTGGAGTTCGCAGGCTTAGGAATTCAAGTGAATGGAAATTTATGTAATACCAAGGCAAAATACTCTTAGAAAGAGTATAAAGAGAAGAACCTAGGAAAATAAATATTTTGGTTAGTGTTTTAGAATTTTAAGTGAAATTTAGCTTGTATAAAATGTAGTTTTATTTTGTTATACTAACAATGTTACTGTATAGTTGAAGTATTTATTAGAAGTTAATTTGCATAGGCTATATTTTCTTTTTGGTATTTGTAATTTTATATTTATAAGTCCTAATCTTTACTTAATTTACATCTTAGTGCATTTGGGAGATAGGCAGTATAATTTAATCTTGAAATTAAGAGGAAAAGAATAACCAATGAATTGATATTTTTATCCAAAGATGCAGTATAAAAGGACCAACTCAAATTTCTTTTCAACCACTAGCTAAAAATTTTCATCATGATGCAACAATTGCAGATTTGAGTCACTAATATGCATAATTAAGATTTCTCCTAAGTTCTGCATGAAGACTTTTAAAGATAGAGGGGAAAACTCTACTGTGTTTTTAGTTATCTCTACAGCAGTTATACAATTAAAATAAGTGACCCTCACACATTATTTTAATTCCATCATTATTAACCTCCATGCAAAAGCTCCCCTCTTGTCCTCTAGTAGGGAGAATAAGGCAAAAAAAAAAAGTCCTGCACTTATAATCCCAGTAATGCAGGAGGATCACAAGTTCAAGGCCAGCCTGGGCACTTTAGAAAAACCCTGTCTCAAAATGTTTAAGAAAGGACTGGGTCTAGGTATGCTGGTGCACTCCTGTAATCTCAATAACTTTGGAGGCTGAGATAGGAGGATTGCAAATTCAAGGCCAACCTGAGCATCTTAGTGAGATCCTGTCTCAAAATAAAAAGGGGTAGGGATATAGCTCAGGTTTGGAGCACTTGCCTAAAATGTATGAGGCCCTGGGTTCAATCCCTAGCACCCAAAAAACCAAAACAAAAACAAAACAAAAAATCACAAATTATAATGACAATTCAATAATGAAAAATTAATTATGTTTTACTTCTTTTAGCAACTTCTTCAAATAGTGAAGCAGAAAACCAACCAAAATTCAGTGGATACTACATTGAAGTTTACTTTGAGTGCACTTTGGAACCTCACAGATGAATCCCCAACCACTTGCAGACACTTTATTGAAAACCAAGGCTTAGAACTCTTCATGAGAGTTCTGGAGGTTAGAATGAGAACTTAGTCTACTGTTTTAACATTGATTTACTTATTTATGCATTTATTTGTTATCTTTGGTTCTTTGGGTAATTACAGGTCTCCCTTTCTTTGTTACAGTCTTTCCCAACTGAGTCATCCATTCAACAGAAAGTTCTAGGACTTTTGGTAAGATATAAACATTTCCTGTTAAATCCCAAGCTCTTTGTTTTCTTCTGGGGGAATACATTGAAAGCTGCTGCTGAACAGGTGATGGGAGCACACGCCAATAATCCCAGTACTCAGAAGGCTGAGGCCAGAGAATTGCAAATTCAAAGGCAAGTTGGGCAATTTAGCAAAACCTTATCTCAAAAAAAGGGGGGGCTGGGGCTGGGTTGTGGCTCAGTAGTAGAGCTCATGCCTCGCCTATGTGAGGCACTGGGTTTGAGTCTCAGCACCACATAAAAATAAATAAATAAAATAAAGATATTGTGTCTAACTAAAAAATACGTATATATTTTAAAGGCGGGGGGCCTGAGATTTGGCTCAGTGGTAGAGCACCCCGAGTATAATCACTAATACGCCAAGAGAGAGAGGAATTGATATTTCTCATGTTTGTTCTTTCTCCCCTCCCGTCTCCTGTCCTTTCCTTCCCTCTCTCCTCTTCTCTTCTTCCCTTCCTTCTCCTTTCTTCTCTTCTCTCCTCTTCCCTCTTCTTCTCTCTTCTCTCTGTCTGGCATACTTAATATTGAATTCAGGGATTTGAGCATGCTGGGTAAGCAAGCAATCTACCATTAAGCTACATCCCCAACCCTTTTTTAAATTTTATTTTGAGACAGGGGGTTACTTAGTTGTCCAGGCTAGCCTTGAACTTGCAGTCCTCCTGCATCACCCTCTGGGTGTTATGGCAAGATTGCAATAAATCACCAAGTCAATCTTAAAGCAGGAGATGGAACCATCTTTATTCACCAGCCCACTAGTTGACTACAAGTTAAAGAATGGTTACTAATATCTAGACAATCATTCTTTGACAGGGTACATTGTCCAAGAAAAATTGGAATCAAAAAAGAGAACAATTTTACATTGCATAAGAATTGCCATTTTGTATTGCCAAACATGCTATCCTAAGCAACTGTTGATGGGTGTAGAGGCAGGGTGTTCCCATGGGAAAAGCATTTCTTACATGACAAGGAGTCTCAGGGTAAAATGGAGTTATGTTTGGTTATTTCCCATATATCCTGGCCCATAACATTGGCAAGATATTACCACAAAGTTAGCAATTTTTGCAGTACTTGGAATTGAACCCAGTGCATTCTAAGCAAANGTGAATAGAGACAAATAGCTAATTATAATAAAGCATAATAAATGCTGCAATAAGGAAGAGATAGTATAGTATAGTACTTTGCCTTTATCCCTTTTACCACTGTTGTGATTAATTGGCTAGTGGTGTAATTATTTGTTTAATGTCTCTCTCTCCAGTTGGGTGCTAAGCCATGTAAGCACAAGGATTATACTGTTATGTTCACAGCTATATCCCCAGCACCTTGTAGAGTCCTTTGTTTCTAGATGGCACTCAATAAATATTTACTGAAAAATGAAAGCTAGGCACAGCTTATGGACTGCCATTGCAGTTGAGATTTACTTAAAGATAATGGTAACTAGGCAGGTAAAGGAAGGGGGTTGTGCAGGAAGGATGTTCCAGGCAGAGGGAAGAGGCCTCTTCCCTTTAGGCCTGGCAGTGAGAAAGACATTGTTCACTAGATAAAGGAAGTATCTTTCAGGAAGGGCAAAAGTAATGCCAAGTTCAGAGTTGTTAAGAATTAAATTAATATTTAAGGGCTTTATAAACTCCGGAGTGGCCTAAGAATGTTATCGAGGTAGAAAATTTGGTTCCTGAGATTAGAAAACAGAATTTAGAGGATAATTTCTTGAATATTACTCTGAATTACCTCCCTTGTACTTTAAAAGGGAAAAAATGTTTAATTTATTACTCAGTTTAAAAGGACAGCTGATGTTTTTAAACTTCCCAAACCATTTCATTTCTTTTATATTTTCTGAACAGTGTTCTTGTCTAGATATATTTTAAAACTTTTTTGCCACTAAAGCTTTTCACTGGGCAAAATCAGTACTGGTAAGACCACATGTGGAGTATTGTATTCACTTGTAATCATTGTGATTTAACAGGAATGCTGAAGTACTAAAATTCACATGGAAGAATAGGGTCAGCATGATGAAAGATCTAGAAACTGTCCTATAAAGTGTAATTGAAAAAAATGAATTAAAAGGATTGTTGGAGATCAAGTTTTTCCTTCAGTTTGTCATTTCTTGTGATCAAATTATGCATCTACATACTTGCATGGCTTCATAGTGGCCAAAATGTACTTTTTTGCCCCTTGACTTTGAGTCACATGCCTTGAATTGGTCAATCAATGAATATTAAGTAAGAGCATTAAAAAGTTCTTGCATGGTTGGACCTGAGTTCTTGG
Organism: Marmota marmota marmota; assembly: GCF_001458135.2. Classification (NCBI taxonomy): domain Eukaryota; kingdom Metazoa; phylum Chordata; class Mammalia; order Rodentia; family Sciuridae; genus Marmota; species Marmota marmota. The sequence goes on along the minus strand of NW_026000229.1, from coordinate 17,862,306 downwards.
ACATGGGTCACATTCCATGAGAACATGCCTTTGATAGTTAATGTCCACTTAGCATGGACCCCTGAATGAACACACATAGAGCAGACCTGAGTACATCCTGCAGTAAGGAGCCCAATCCAGCAGTCTGCAGCAGAGCTGCCAGCTGAGTCCTGCCTTCATTTGCCAAAGCACAGTCATAGTTAGTAAACCTGGTGAGTTCCTTTTTTTATTCATTCACATTTTTTATTGATGACATTTTTGGTACTGGGGATTGAATCCAGGGGTGCTTTTACCACTGTCTGAAGCACACTTAGGGTGATTAGGTCTCAGTTTACTTTCTTGGTTCCCTTTTAGTTGCTGTCCACTCTTTACTAATTAACTGATTTTTTGGATTTAGTTATACAGTAAACATATTAACTCTCCATGAATCCCAGTTCACAATATAGTTTTACTGGTCTACTAAATCCACTTCATCCCCTTTTCAACTCCTCCATCTTTGGGGAATCCCTTAAAGATGCATGCTCAAGGTTAAATGGAACTTAACATTTGGCCATACATAATGGGAAAATACTTGTCATAGGAGTAACAATAGGTGTGTGCATAGCCCAGTTACCACCTAGGCCTATTGTAGACTCTAGTAGCCTGTGATACTTTATAAAGTGTGCACATCATGGGCATCAGTCTCGTGCAGTGTGTAAATAAGCATATCTGTGTTGCTTCACCATCCTTGGCAGAAAGAATGGCCTGGGTTGTAGCTGTAATACTTGATGGCCCTTGTAGATATAATCCAGGTCACCTTGTGAGATTCTGATGTCTCTTTCCTCATAGGGATGAGTGACAGATCTCTGCTATCTAAGTCAGTCAAATGCCTCCACTTCTCCATTCTCCATAGACCTTATTTCTTCTCTATGTGTGAAATGGTCTTTATTATTTTCATCCAATGCTGCCCTTAATTTTTGGTATTTTGAGGTTTTGTTTCTTTTCCTTCACTGAATTCCAAAGAGAATTTTTTTCATAGCCAGTGATGAACAAGAGACTATCCTATAAATATGGCTTGCACTGGACAAAAGTCAGATTTGGAAAATCATCCAGAATGGTATATTCATTTAGCCCCATAAGAATGAATTTTTTGCCTTCTAAATCCAGTGTTAATCATTTCAAAGTGGGAAAAAGAGCCTTTATTTTTCACCATTATTGCTTCATATAGCCTTCCTCAGCAACCTCAGCTTGATTCCACATAGCTCCATGGCTATGATAAGAAGCTATGTGCTGGGAATCCCATAATTTCCTGACCTGTTCCATGCCCACTTCTCATGAAGGATGCCCTTCATTCCTGGGACCAGTGCACCAGTTCGCTCTTCTACCTCTCCTTAGCTCTGCTGTGAGTCAAAATGTTCACATCAAGGCCACTGCATTGCATAACATCTGGGGGAATTGTTCACGTGTAACATATTTCATTGGTGTACTCTGAGGTTTTTCCAACATGATCCTGGAATAAGATTTAGCCAAATTTCCAAGAACCAGACTTTTCTCGCATGGGTAAATATTTGGAAATCTTGGCTATTCTTTTGAGGAATTAATTGACTTTAAGAGGTAGAGTGATTGGATTTTATCACCTTTTTTATGGTTCTAAAGTTCTCATAGAAGACTTGCATGTGAATATTTTTCTTGAGGCTGAAATCCATTGTTTCAGATGATATGCTGCTTTTCCCTCTCTAGTGGAACTTTCTCTTTACATTCTGTGGAACTATTTGAAATCCTGCTGATTTTTCACCAGAAATCTGGGAGGACAGAGATGTCTGAACAACTTTAATGTGGTGCACCCCTGAATTCTTTCTCATCTCATTGATATAATCTCTACTAGTTGCTCAGGCCAATTTGTTTTATTGGACTCATTCCTGATTCTTCCTTTTTATCATAACCCATATGCAATCCAGCTGCAGAAGTTATATCCAGTTTCATTTAAATCTTCACCCAAGTTTTTATAGGATTGCTTTTGCTTTATAAATAGCACCAGGAATAGATAGACTTGAGAGCTGATTTGGAGCAGGCATTTAAAGAAAAGGTAAATCTCATGGTATTGAAACTACTCTAGACCAGCAATAAGGTTTAAAAGGTTCTAATTTACTTCATGAAGTCAATGAAGCATTAATAGAAAGTAATAGAATCCTGAGAGCCCACAATCACTGCTTGCTGCCTGAGTGGGTCCCCCATTGGGGAGTTGTACCCTTGATGGCCATAAGCACTGCCTTGGACTCCATGCTCCCAATTGCAGCTCTAGCCAATGAGCTTTGGCATGATTTCTTTCTTTTCATTGGTACCAGGATTGAACTCAAGGGTTCTTAACCATTGAGTCACCTCCTCAGCCCTTTTTAATATTTGAGACAGGGTCTCACTAAGTTACTTAGGGCCTCACTAAGTTGCTGGGGCTGGCTTTGAACTCATGATCCTCCTGCCTCAGCCTTCCAAGCTGCAGGGATTACAGATTTGCACCACCACACACTTGGCTTGGTGTGGTTTCTTAGTGCATTTTTTGTGGCAGTAGCTGACTAATGTAGGGAATTTCAATTATTTTTTTAATGTGCCTCATATGGAAAAAAAAAGAGTTGTATTTCTTCAAAAAGCTTTCCTATGATTAAAAAGCAGGAGTTAGAGCAGTTTCTCAACTACAATACTATTGACATATGGGGCCAGATACTTTTTTATTGGGGAACTGTCTTTTGCATACTGTAGGGCTTTTAACAGCATCCTTGGCTTCTATCCACTATATAACAGAAAAAAATGTGACAATACCATTTCCAGATGTGACAAGTAAAAATGTTTACTGACATTACCAAATGTCCTCTGGGGTCATAATCACCCTAGCTGAGAATTACTAAGTTAGAGGAAGGCAGATTTGAGAACATTTACCACAGTAGCTATTTAATGAAGTAAGCTCCTAAATTGGAAGCATTCAAAGTGGACCCTGTGGGACTGATTTTTTTTCCATATGTGAGGGGACTGGATTACATGACTAATAAGAGGCCTCCCAGTGTTCATGCTATCACATTGATGGGTTAATTTGGGAAGAGTATTTATTTCAACATTCTTCAGTATTGCTAGGGGGGCTTTAAACATAACATTATAACCTTGGTAGTCCATTCAGCTCATAAACATGCCTCAGGAATGTTTTCATAAATATGAAATGATGAGTTCTATTTTAAACACCTGCAGTCATTTAAGTTGCTTTTGGGACATCTTGTTTATAATCTTTTTGGTATTAAGGGACAGTACCATAACTTGCTTACTTCCATATAATATGAGATGGTTTTAACACGTATTTTTTAAAATAATGGATAATAATTTTTTATTAGTTGATCAAAACATGGATAATAAATTTAATACTGGAGAATTTTAATACTGAATAATATCTGGGACCTGAATCCTGCTTACACTTGACTGGAGATCTCTCTCAAATCCAGAGGGTTCCTATAACCTGGAGGAGTAGAGGGCAGGCTCCCACTTCATAGAACCCAGAAACCTCAGACCCTTAGAAAAGAAGCCAAAAGCCCTTTGGTATTCACAGCCTGCCTATAGGTAGCAAGGGCCAAGTGCTGGGTTTTGAGAAGTCTCTGTTGCTGCCACCACCCATAAGCAGCCCTTATGTCTCTCCAACGTAGTCAGAAACACACTGAGGTGATTAAGAGAGACCTAGATTACAGATTACAGCAGTTTATGTTCTCTCAGGAATCCAGAGTTAGCATTAGTTGCTATCTTAGGCCATTGTTTTCATAGGGACAGAAAAGTTTATATCAGGAATGAGAGAAGGACATGGTACTTAGGGATCTGAATGCTGGAATATTTGGGGTTTATTCATTAAAGAAGTTAGTAAAAAGAGGCAATACTAAATGTTACCTCTTAAAGATGACAGTGAAACTTTTTGTTTTAACATAGGTTAGATCGAGCCAGGTGTGGTGGCGCATGCCTATAATCCCAGTGACTCCAGAGGTTGAGGCAGGAGTATTGAAAGTTCGAGGCCAGCCTTGGCAACTCAGGCCCTAAACAACTTAGATCCTGTCTTAAAAAATGAAAAGGGCTAGGTATGTCACTCAGTGGTAAAGCACCTCTGGGTTCAATCCCCAGTACCTAATAAATTAGTAAATAAGTTTTTAAAAAGACTGGGGATATAGCTCAGTGGTAAAGTGCCCCTGGATTAAATTCCTAGTATCAAAAAAAAAAAAAAAAAAAAGGTTTAGATTGAAGCATTGTTTGCCTAGAGATTTAGCCTTAGAAGATTATTAGAAGAGGAAATCCATTGTCAAACTAAACCTCTGTCACAAACAGAGGTACAGTACTTGCTAAAATTGTTCAGCTTTATGGATATTCCAAAATATTGGAAATTCTGGAAGCTCCTTTTATTAATCTATTAGCTAACTTTGGTATTCTTATATTTGGAGAAGGTTTTTTTTTTCCTAAGAAAAATATTGGAACAAAGCAAATATTAGGGCTAATCATTAAAGGACTTTTAGGACTTTAATGAGAAAGGCTTAAAAATTAGGAGGCTCTCTAGAGAGGTTTGCTGCTAGAAAACCTTCATTTCTAGTTGAAATAAATTCCATTTGCTAATGGAAATATCAAAATAGAATATATGCAGCTATAGCTACCTGAATGTGGCAGGGTAGTTCAAATACCCAGGTCTTAGTGTCTGTTGGATCTCTTAACAGTTGCAGAGGGAATAAACAATAACTCTCAGTATTCTGCCATAGTACCTTGTGATGGTAAGGGCTCACGATGACCCATCAAAGCTAGTCAGAAACCAGTGGTGGCTATTAAATAAGTAGTCAGGTAGAAATGTATAATATTTTGATATGTGAAAGATTTCCTTTAGATATTATGTTAATAAAACAGTAAGCTGAAAGATGGGGCAAGGCTCCCAGAAACTGTGGAAGATGCAGTGCTTAGCACAGACCTGTCCCATACTGAGCACTGAATATACCTATGCAGATAATGGAAGAGGACAGGAAGAAAATAAATGTAAGAGTAATACAAAGTCAGAGGGAAAAAATCTTAAGAATGAAAAAGAATGCATTTTTAATACATAGCCAAATACTCAGGGGATTTGGATAAATGTGGTAATTGCTTGCTGCTTTGCTTCACTTTCCCACCTTGTAGTACGGCTCACTAAGGACCCTGGCTTATTCATTAACCATAGCACAGAGTAGTCAACATTTATTGAAAAGCAGTGGTTTGCCAAGCACTATGCTTTCTGTGAGGTATTATCCCCACTTTAGAAATGAAGGAAATGGAGAAGTTGAATAACTTGTCCAAAGACACACAATGGAGCTGGCATGATTCTAACTTGGGATTGTCTGACACCAAAGATCTATGTATAATATTCAGGCCAGACTATCTAAGTGCTCACTAAATATGTGTAGAGTACAGATAAAAAAAAAAAAAAGTGGAAGCCAGGCACTATGGCACATGCCTGTAATCCCAGCAACTTGGGAAGCTGAGGCAGGAGGATTGCAAGTTCAAGGCCATCCTGGGCAATTTAACAAGATCTTGTCTCAAAAATATTTAAAAATAATAAAAGGGACTGGGGTTGTAGCTCAGTGGTAAAGCAAATTTGGTTTCAATACCCACTATTAAAAAATTGTGAAATGTATATATCAGGGAAGAATCCACTGAAGAAATTACATTTGAGCTGGATCTTAAATAAAAGTAAGATTTGGTTGTGGTGAAATGGGGAAGGATATTGGTGAGGTGTAGAGTATGTAGCCAAGAGGATAAATCTGTTAAAAAAAAACCAGTATGGTCAAAGAAAAGAAGAGTTCTGGTTTTCTACTTTAAGGATGTATTTGAAGATACATTAGTAGAGGTATATTGTCAGAATTTGGGTCCAGATTGTACAGGGCCTTGAATGCTAGTCTGAGATGTCTGTACTGGACTTTGGAGACAAAGTCAACCTATCAAAGACTTTTTAGCAAGAAGGACTAAGAAATACAGAAAATTTGGAAGCAAGTTGAGGGCTAATGATGTATTGAAGATACTTTCCTACAACATACAGAACAATGCTTTACAGAATAGACTGAAGGTTTTTCCTGAGAGCATTTCCCAAGTAGGACTTGACCATAAGAGCATACTTGACTGGTTCCAATATTCATGACATCTAGGTTTTAGGAATCCTTAAAGCGTGAGTACTTTATTATAATTATTTTAAAAACTCAGGGTTTGCTTTTGTGCCAGTTACCACCTTTCTGATGTAAGAAACTTTAAAACCTTAACTCCTGGGCATTGTCAGTGGTCTCAACACTATCCCAGGATCTATCTCCAGGAGAACTTCTCTTTCCAGAGTCATCTCTGGAATTAAAATATGTCATTTTAGTTTAGTCTTCTATAGTCTTAAAGTTTTAAAAACTATTGCTCTCCTCCTATTTGAGTTAAAATATTTATCATAATTACTAAAATGATGACACTGTCACACCAAATTTAATAGCTTGCTTTGCTCCAATTGCAACAGTTATGTCTTTTGAATATTGTCTTGCATGTTTTTCAAGTAAATGAAACTATGCACTTTTATACAGATTTTTTTCATTCAACATTATATTCTTGAGATAATTTATATTTAGATCACATATAGTAGTCCATTGTGTGAATACACCATTCAGGTAATGATGAACGTTTTTTGTTTGTTATTACGAATGGTGCTGGTATAAATTTGTGTGTATATCTCCTTTGCATATTTGTAAGAATTTCTCTAGAGCAGTGGTTCTCAAACTTGGCCATGTATCAGAATGACCTGGAAGGCTATTTAAACTGGAATTGATTGGCTCTTAGCACCATTGTTTCTATATTAGGTGTGTGGTAGATTCCAGTATTTTGCACTTCTTGTAAGTCCTCAGGTTCTGGTGATCTATTGGTTGAGAACTAACTGTTTTATAACATAGATCTTGGAGTTGAAATAGAGAATGAATGTTTTCCACTTTATTAGTAATGCTAGATTGTTTATCTGCCAGCAGTATGAAAGAGAACTGCCAGACTTAGATTTCTCCCGGTGGGTGCTAATGATCTCTTTATTGTGTGACCAGATAAGAAATTTATATAACTTTTTTTAATGCTAAAACTTGCAGTATATATTAAATTTTTCCACTTTTAAATAAAAGAATGTTATCCAGAACATAGGATACACATAACACACACAGAAGCTGTATTCCCAAAAAAATCTGTGGACACTGATCAAATTTAGTGCCAGTTGCTTAAAAATAATCTTAGATAATTATAATTCTAATATTATTTTATTCTCCCATTGACCTTTTAAGAAAACTTCTAAAGAGAAAGCCTACCTTAGTAATAGAAGATTTGTCTCAACAGAAGTTACTGTTTTTAATTGAAAAAGGTCTTTCTTAAGTAGGGCTGAAGGCTAATTGGGGAAAAGCTGTTTAGACTCACAATTCTCTTTTTTGCATTCCTGTGCACAATGAAAGGATGTTCAGCAGCCTTTGGTATCTGTAGGACTGGGCACTAATGGTTGACTGTCTTTCAGCTTTCATGACGCTGGTTATCATATTGCTGCACGTGTTCTGGGGCATTATATTTTTTGATGCTTGTGAGAAGAAAAAGTGGTACATTCTTCTTATAGTTCTCCTGACCCATCTGCTGGTATCTACTCAGGTGAGTGTTGCCACTGACTTACAACATTTTTTAGAATTCAAGTTCACATATCTAAAATGGTAAATTCCTCTCTAAATGGAGTACATACTCATGGGAAAATTTGGAGTCAAAAAAGTAATTTAAGTGAATGAATGAATCATCTAAGTTTTACTCCAGAAAAAAAAACACAATTTTTTTGGTGAATTTCACTAAAGATTATTTCCATGTGTCTTTCCTTTAATGGTTATAGTCAAACCTGAAACAATCTTGCTTTATACTTATATTTATATTATAAAGCACATCTGGGGGCAAGGGATATATGTCAGTTGGTAGAGCACTTGCCTTGCGTGCACAAGGCCTTGAGTTCAATCCCCAGCACCATTTAAAAAAAATAAACACACCTGGAGCAATTTCCACCTGATTACAAATCCTTTAAGATATAAATTTATGTCATTATGTAAAAATTATAATTTGTTTAACTGGTTAATCATTTCTGTTTCTCTATAGTTATCATGAAGCTGTCTTCATCATCTATCTGCATAAAACTTTTTCCATATGTAGTTTAGATTCCAGGGTATGGAATTATAAAGTCAAATCACATGGAGATCTTTTAAATACTTGATAAAAATTGCTAAAATACTCTCCATAAAGGTTGTACCATGTTCACACATTCTGATCAATAACAAAAATATTGATTTCACTTCCTTCTCATTGGCATTATAGTAGTTTTTCAAAGTGAGGTTTAAAAAAACTTGACTAGATCTATTTAAGAATACTATGTAATACTTTGAATCTCACTTTTAATGAAATTTGTCATTATTATCAGTGTGACCCCTGACACTGCCTGTCCAGACCGTTTTGACCTGTCAGCTGAAGTGTTACAAGCTTCCTCCTGATGATGCTTGCCTCCTGTTTCTCTTCTTTCCATGCACCTAGAGTTTATATCAGATTTTCTTATATGGGCTCTTTGCCCTTAGATCCTTCTACAATGCCATCATATTGTACCCCCACCGGCCCATACACCTAAAACTCTTCAGTGCTGCAGGGTTACCCTTAATATGATGGCATACCCTTAATATGATGGCATACCCTTAATATGATGGCAACTAGGAAAAGACAAATATTTGTGGGAAAGAAGGATGAGAAAGACAATACATTAAAATATTAACAATATCTATCTTTGGTGTTGGGATTATGGGTTCTTTTATTCTTTATAGTTTTTGTCATGTTTCAAATTTGTATAACATAGCATTTTTATAATCAGAAAGAAAGTTACATGATAAAGCAAATGTTCTTATGAATCTGACCCATCTGCTGGTATCCACTCAGATAAACAATAAATATATAAATAAACAATAAATATAATAAATAAGAAACTATACAGTGTGTTAGAAGGTATTTGGTGATTTAGACAAAAGGAAAAGTAGAACAAAGAGATCCAGGGTGCAAGGTGGTGATGTCACATCTCTTCACTAGGTGGTCAGAGTATGCTTTATAGTGAAAGAGACATTTAAGAGGGAAAACAAACAAAAAAAAGCAAAGTAGAGATGAGGGAGTCGATCATGTGGCTGAGAGAGAGCATCCAGGACTGAACAGCCAGTACAAAGGTCCTAGGACTAAAAGACATGCTTAGCATGTTTGTGGAAGCCAGGTGGCCATAGCAGAATATTTAGTGATAATGATGGGTGAGACAAGAGTGGAGAATTGAAAAATGGTCAGATTTCGGACATATTTTTGAAAATAGAGCCAGCAATATTCCCTGATAGAGTAGGTGAAGCATGTGAGAGGAAAAGGAGGAGCCAAGGTTGTCTCCAAGGTTTTGGGCCTTGACAGCAGAAGCAATGAAGCTGCCATCATCTAAGAGGGGGTAGTTTGAGAGGGGAATTCAGGAATTCTGTTTGGGGAACATTATTTTGGAGGTGCCTATTGGACATCCAAAGTGAGCAATTGAATGCAAAAAAATCTGGAGAGAGGTTAAGAAAGATGACTACAAGAAGTAGGAGTAAAAAGAGAAGATGCTGAAGGACTGAGCCCCATGATGTTCCAGCAGTGTGTTTGGGGAAAAGAGGAGGGGCCAATAAAGAAGACTGAGAAGGAGAAACAGTGAGGTAGGATGAAGTAAGAAACCCCGGAGAGCCACATGTCCTTGAAGCCAAGTGTAGAGAGTCATTATCTGTAGCAGAAGCCTATGGAATAAACCAGGGCTTCTTTGTTTGACCTAAGCTTCTTATCAGTCTTGCTGCTGCAAAACTTAATCTCCTGCTGCTCTCCACAGTTCTTATCAACTGGGCTTTGTCTTCTCCCTAACTTAGATCATTTTTTGTAAAGCCCATCTGGAAAAGCTGCACATTCCAGACTTGGCACTATCACTGGACCTTATTCACTGCTCTTTTATAACATTTGTCCTTAGCTGGAATTACTTTATTTAATACAGTTTTTACATCTCTCTTCAATTAGAGTTTGATCATCAAGATTGGGATCTTACTATGTCAGTCTTTTTATCAATCCTTGGCACATAGGTGACCAATAAATAGTGATTGAATATTAATGGTGGATGTTATCATATTTAATGGTTTTAAAAGAACCCAGGGAGTTCGAATGTTTATTACCAAAATGTTAACAATAGTTATCTCTGAATGACAGATTTCAGAGAAAAACCATTTAAGTAATTGTTTCACTAAAATAATATATATATTATGTATATGTACATATATATTTGTGTGTATACATACATATATAGGGCTGGGGCTGGGGCTCAGTGGTAGAGCACTTGCCTAGCATGTGTGAAGCACTGGGTTCGATCTTCAGCACCACATAACGATAAGTATAATAAAGGTGTTGTATCACCTACAACTAAAAATATTTAAAAAAAATATATATATTATATATATATACTATATATATATTATATATAATATATATATATATATATATACTCATTTGTATATTCTAATTTTCTACAACAATCATGAATTTTTTTTAATTGTTTAAATGACAAAAATGTTTTTCAAAGAAATAGACTATAAAGAAAAAGCAAAACAAGTTTAGCCTTCTACAATATAAATTAAATTATGAGACTTGAGTATAAAGTTATTCTGAAAAAATAATCAGAAATGCTCAGTGCCTGCCATGCCCACAGATGCCTCTTGAGAAAAGTATTCTTTCTGCATAAGGTGCTGCCCGCAAAATCAGCGCATTTCCCTGGGCAGAGCCGATGGGTCAAGATAAGTGCCTTAGCCAAGGGAATGTGCAGGCGCCTTGGAGATACTTGAAAGCACTTGTGTTAAAGGTAACAAACTGAGTCAGATCCTCTCCTTCTTTAAGTGTATATGGTTGGACTACATGGGAATCCACACCCCCAGCTCAACCCTGGTCCAACAGAGGAAGTGTCCCTCCCACCTTTCAAGGTCAGTCCCTCCACTTGGGCTCCAGCCCTGCTCCATTGTCCCCTGCTGGAGGACCTCCCTCCCTTGGTTGTGCCCCTGTCCTCCATGGCCAGCCTTTCCCTCTTCATCAGCACACAGACATGGCTTAAATAAAACTCCTCAGTACTGCCTTTTCCCTATTTGTTTATCATCACAGCAGATCTCCACAAATTCTGTCTCCACTTCTTTACTACTCAGACTTCCAGCCCCTTGTGCCTTCTGCTCAACAGTCCTTTTAAAACTGTACCTGTTGAGGTCGAAAAGAACCTTCATTTTCAACATTGTTCTTTTTTCATCTCAGCAGCCTTTAAAAAGAGTTGACCACCCCGCTCATTTCCCTCTTTCACTTCTGCTCTACCACACTGTGCTGACTTGTTCTTACCTCACTGTTTACTCTTTCTCAGACCCCTTCACTGGCTCCTGTTCTTACAAATAATTTATACATGTTGCATTATTTCAGGGTACAGTCTTGAAGCCCTGTCTCTTACCATCTCTTTGTAGAGACCATAGCTCCCTGCATTATCACGATCATGGCTGTGGCCAAGTTCCTTCTGTAGGCTATGCTTCTACATTTTTTTTCTAGCTGAGGACTCTCCTCTGAGCCCCATATTTCTATATACAACCACTTATCTGAATTTGCCTTTCAAAATCTCATGGGATGTTACTCTTAATGTATCCTTGATAGACTTGATTCCCACCTATCTTTCCAAGCTTGGTGTTTTGCCAATTTTTTCAAGTTTGGTCTTCCTTAGGTCTTTGTCATTTGATTAAATGTCACCACCATTACCTAAAGCCCAGAAATGTGAGAGTCAATCTTGGATTCTTCCTTCCCCTTACATTCAATCCATTAGCAACTTCTGTCTGTTCATATTATCTTCTCCATCTCCATCGCATCATCCTGATCTTAAGTCACCATCCTGTACTTACTTTCCTCATTCAGTGCAGTAACTTACTAACTAGTCTCTCTCTCTCTCTCTCTCTCTCTCTCTCTCTCTCTCTCTCTCTCTCTCTCTCTCTCACCATAGCCTCATTTAACTCATTCTCTTCAGTTTAAAAAATCTAAAGTCATTCAAGACCCCAACCTAAATCCCCTCTATGATCCACAATTGCACTGAGGACAAAATTAATGCTCCTTACCAAAACATTGCATAGTTGACCCCGGCCTTCCTCTCTGACCTCATCTGCTGATCCTACACATTCCTAACCGTCATTAATACTGACTCTTCTCAGTTATCGATAGTATCCAGCTCTTTGCCTCCTTCTCTGATTCCTCCCTGTGGCCTACAGAGGGTTAGCTCACTTCTCCCATATATCTTTGTTTAAATGCTGTTTTCTTAGGACCTTCCTTGACCAACCTAAGTATATAAGCCTGTTCTTAATACCTAACATCATCACAATTATAATTATTCTGTCTTAGCATTCATCATGATTTGTAATTAACTTCTTTGTTCATTACCTGCCCTGCTGGCTAGTCTATAAGTTCCATTAGCATGAAGACTCTGGTCTTCACTAATGCATGACCCAGTGCCTTTTGGCACTCCATGAGAGGTTTTTGTTGTGGTGGTGGTTGTTTAGTTTTGTTTTAGGGCTGATATTGAACCCATGATCTTGTGCATGCTAAATATCTACTTTACAGTGAACTACACCTCCATCAATATTTTTTTTGGGGGGACAGGGTCAGGGAGCATACCAGGGGTTAAAATCAACCACTGAGCCACATCTCCAGCCCTATTTTGTATTTTATTTAGAGGCAGGATCTCACTGAGTTGCTTAGTGCCTTGCCATTGCTGAGGTTGGCTTTGAAGTCGAGATGCTCCTGTCTCAGCCTCCCGAGCTGATGGGATTACAGGCATGTACCACGGTGCCTGGCTCCTATCAGTATTTTGTAAATGAACAAACTTTTGTAAAATAGCAATTGTCCAGCTGTAAAAGAGACTCAATTTCCACATGTTTCCTTAAATACTAAGGATTCATACTAATCTGGACTTGCCTCACTTTCACTTTTAAGTGAAAATTCTAATAGACAATTAACACAGAAATGGATACTAACCCGGGCTAGATTATAACATGTGTCTTCTACTGAGTATTCCATTAGGTTTTGGCAAGTGACTATCTTCTAGGGTTGTCAGTAGAAGCTAGCAAAGCACAGGATCTACAGACAAGTCTTTCTTGATTAGTTGGTTCTGGATGCTTTTGTGGATTCTTAACACATGATATGTATTGTAGTTTGATGAAACACAGTCCAGCTTTTGAGAATATTCCATATTTTCCCGTCTTTGGTTATTCCACGTGTTTAATAAGCTTGTATTATTACCCAAGTTGATTTATTTTTTCTTTGCAGACCTTCCTAAGTCCTCACTATGGAATAAATCTGGTGTCAGCATACGTAATCATGGTGTTCATGGGCATCTGGGCATTTTTTGTTGCTGGAGGCAGCTGCCGAAGCCTGAAATTCTGCCTGCTCTGCCAAGACAAGGACTTTCTTCTTTACCACCAACGTTCTAGATAACCTCCGACAGTCAGTTCCTACCAATAGCAGGCTGTGTCATTAGAGGAAGCACAACAGTGCCTTTTTCTAAAAAGAGTAAGAAAGAAAGAAATCCCCTTTTCTGGTGGAATTTTGGAAAAGCAAAGCTATCTAGATAGGAATTCCATTTGCTTGGCTTTCAAGAAACAGGTCTCTCAAAAGGATGCCTCAGTGGTCTGCGTGCTGGCTGCATGTTAGAGACACCTGGGAAACAGAAGGAATACTGATTCAGGGCTCTCCACTCCAGATTTAATTGGCCTGAGCATTTGGTAATTTTTGAAAGCTTCCAAGTAATTCCAATGTGTGACAAGGCTGAAAAGCACTGGGATCCAGATGGGAACTTCTCAATATCCTAAGTAAATGAGATTCTGATATTTAACTGTCTCCTGATTCAACTTGTGCTAAGCAAGTAAATTGCTGAATGTCAAATTCTAGTTAGCCTTTATCTTTTTATGTTATGAATTCACAAAAGGCTAAAGGGCTATCACCTCTGAACCATTCACATATATTTCACTAATACCATCTTAGCAAAACATGGTAGACTGTGCTTCTCAATACAATAATAAATTACACTGACTTACTATGATAATTTAGCCAAAATAAGATTAGATTAATAAGGTATATTCTCCTGAAATTTTTCCATTCTAGATTTTGCTTTTTTGAGGCACTGCATTTTTTAAGTATAAATTCAGTTTAAGATTAATTTTTTATTTCCTTGGAAAGTACAAAATCGAGAATTGTGCAAAGTCTTTGAGTCTTTTCTTAGTTTAAAGCTGCAGTGTTTACTATCTGAGTGCCAGGTGCTGGATCAGGTGAGGTAAAGCCCCATGTTTTATCCCTAAGCAGCTGAACAGAGAACTGAGAACTGTACCCTGGGACAGGCTTCCCTGGAGCTGGTGGAAATGTGACCAAAAGCTCAAGGAAAATAAGCCAAAAGGATGTTCTTGGACACTTTTCATTTGCTCCTGTTACTGTTTTCAGCTGAATCTAGCCAGCCAGCATCCAGGCAGACAAGGTTGTCATTAACAATACTGAACAGCTCCTTTACCCAAATGGTGTAGTATAAAATTGTAAAAATGTATTTTAAACTGCCAGATTTTTTGCTATTACATATCCATATAATCTTTAGATTTATTAGGTATCTGGGTTTTGGTAGCAGTGATATAGCGTTCTCTTTAGAAGAATATCCAAGGTGTTTGTTCAGCTTCTAAATAACATTTTTTTAAATTTCCTTTATGGAGAGGAAATCCTAGTGAATTATGATTTTACTAACTGGAAATTTTTCCCAGTTTTTGTCTTTGGGGAGCTGATAGTGTGAAATGGAAATTATACATTAAAGGGATACTTCTGTGAATCCTATATATTTTTTAGAAGAAGGTCCCCCCCACCAAAAAGAAAAAGGAAAAAAAAACAGCAATGAAGGGTTCAATATGACACACTAGATGAATGAATGTGACAGAACCATGATGGGAAAGAATAATGAACATGTTTCAAATAGAAGTGCATTCAGCATTTTGAGCAAACTGTACATCATTCCAGAGGCCAGAACCTTACTCATGGACTAGACTTTTGTCAATGAAACCTCACTGTGTTTAAAATACTAGAATATCTCAATCTAGAGATGAAAAAGGAGTAGAGCCTAATAAGTAATTGTAATTATTCCCCTAAAGGTAACTACAGCACCAGTACTAGTGTTTTCTGATGGAGTTCAGTTTTTGTTTTTGTTTTTTTTTTCCGGCTTTATACAAGATTATGCTTGGACTAGAAGAGACAAGGACTTAGTAACTGAACAGTGAATTTTATTGTACAAAATTAAGGGGAATAAGATGCCCATAGAATTGGGATTTATTCTTAGCAGAACATGGTCTCTGTCCCTTTTCCTCTTTCTCTCCCTCCCCGTTTTCTCTCCCTCTGCTCTTTGTGTCTCTCTCTTGTGGTACTGAGGACTGAACCCATGGCCTCATGCATGGTAGGCAAGTGCTCTACAACTGAGCTACATCCCCAGCCTGAATTATATATAAATCTCTTAAGTGAATACTCTGATAAAATATTTGCCTATATCTAAAATCTGAGATTTTAATATTATTCATATTTGAGCTTTGATCAAGTTCTCTGTACACCAATAACTTAATATTAAGAAGCTGGAATATTGTATCATCTCATTTAATAAAAACTCAGAAGTTTTTTATGGTCAGACTATTGCCTTAGTTCAGGAAATTATTTAATAATCTTTGGTTACCTATGAATAAGGGAATGATGTAACCCTGATTTCTCTTAGAATGTGAATATTGCCATGGTCAGTTCAGGCACTTGTTTCAAACAGGCTGCTTTGCCATCTGCCAAGGAAGCCTAGAGGGAGGTGTAGACTTCCTCTGTTGCTATGTTTGTATTGAAATGCCTTTTTTTTTTTTTTGCATTTGTTATCTATATGGATCTTTCTGAGTCCTGGTAATAACTGGAGAGGAGTTGGTGTTGGTGCTGCATGCTTTCCTCCATGCAGGATTTTTCTGTTTAGAGGAAAATGTGGACAGTTAACATTGACCTTGGAATTTTGAATATTGTTGCAGTGCTTAAATATATTGCCTTGTAATTAATTGATACTGATTCTGTTGTTTTCTAACATAAGCTGTACTTTTTATTTCATTTGAGTAATCATAACCAGAGATGTCCAATTGCCTTGATCCTGGCCTAGGTGTTATAGTAGCAGTGGCCCTTTTGAGCTTCTTGAAAACATGACTGAAAGGAAGTACTGATGTCATCTGCAGAATGCATAGAAAATGATTTCTGTTCCCAGTGTTAATTTTCTTCTCAAGCACATTCCAGTGACTGCTGAGAGTGGCAGATTCACACCGGAAAAGCAAGGTGTTCTTATCTATAGAGTGGATGCAACGTATGCAGTTGTGACAGAAGATTCCTTGTAACTAGTACTCCTTCCAATTACTTCAGCCCAGCCCCCAAACAGGGTTTAGTAGTTAGCGTGGGCCCCAGGGTGACACTGAAGTTTTGCCAACTAGCCTGGGTGGCAACCTGTCTAGGGTACCAGCAGCCTGCTTCCTGGGAATAATTCCTCAAGGGTGTTGGCTTTTACTTAGTTTTTTTCTGGGACCCACCATTCCTACTTCCAGGTAGACAAGGTAGATGTCACAAAAAAATATTTTGAAGTGCTTTGCTTAGAACATTTTGCTTGTGATTACAAATGCTTATATTTCTTATATACTAAGAGGTTTTACTTCTAGTAAATTTTAGAAGAGTTGGGGACTGTCTGTGTGTAAAATATGTAACAGTTTATAAAAGTTATACATTCCGTCCTATACAGTTTCAACATCCAACCTTGCATTCCATACACAATGCAGTAGACTCTTTGCAGACCTGTATTTTTCATTGAATAATAAAAAGATCATTTGGTACTACTCATTTCCCATGTTTCCCCTTCTTTGGAGTAGTCTTTCCTTCAGGATCTATTTGGGTTTTGAGCATTTAAAACATGGCTATATAGTCTGTTGTTTATAACCGATCAAATGCACTATGAATTGTGAATAATATAGCATACCTTGAATACAGGAGATGCTTGAGACTTTTTCAAAAAGAAGTTCTTTAGTTTAAAATTCTTTAAAGTTCTTTAATTTAAAATTCATCTCTGTATGTTCAGAAATATTTTGGTACAGAAAATTTCTTGCGATTTCTTAAAACAAATAGAGAATAATTCTAAGGTCCTAAAATCTTACTTTGAAAAACCTCCTAAATAATTGTAAAATAGTGAATTTATAAAACATCATGTGATAATGGCTGAGGATCAGAGTCAGGTAAAGAGGAGAATGCAGTTTTACTTCTCCCCAGTGGTCCTGAGTAGCCTATAGAGTCCCTTTGTTCTTCCTCCCCATGGTGAGGAGACTATAGCTAAGGCATGGAGCTTGGCCTTTACCACTAGGATATGTAGGGTATTGTGATGACTTGTAACTCAAGGTCATATGATGCCAGTTCACTCTGGATTGAAATGAAGCTCTTCAGGTTTATGTTGACCATATTTCTGGCTAAGATTGCATCAAAAACCAAGGGCTCAAGGGCTCTGTTCTTTTAACTAGTAAGCCAGGGAAAGAGGCACACATCCCCTGTGTGTCAGGCCCTTTCCACATTAAAATTGTGGCCCTCTTTAATTGTTATTTGACATTTTGTTGTAATGGAGGTTTCTCTGTGACCTCAATGTGAGAAACCTTCAGTGGAAAGAAGTATCTATTTTACTTTCACCTCATTGAAACTGCAGAATAGAAAAACCATTCAACTGGATTATGATCCCAATCTAAGTAGAATTGAGGATTTAATATGTTCTCAGATGACCATAATAAACTCTCAACTCCAGTCAGGTCCTCCCTATGGTGCTACTTGCCACTTAAGTGTGGATCACTATAAGTCCTGCTTCTACAAGAGTAAAACTATTCATTCTTTTAGGGCTTCTTCAAAAACAGAAATAACTCCTAATGCTCATGCACACTTCTTTGACACTTTAAAATGGAGAAGAATATGATGGTGGAGATCTTGGTACTTGAAGGGCATTTAATTAACCACACACAGTATTATTTTGAGAAAAATGCACTATGAATTGTGAATAATATAGCATACCTTGAATACAGGAGATGCTTCAAATTTTAGGAATGGGTGAGGGGTACTCGGGTAGTGGATATAGATCAAGAAGAAAAGGTGGTAGCTGAGGACTGAGCCCTGGAGCACTGCAAGCAAGGATTGTAAAGGGGGAAAAAGTTGATGAAAAAAGAAATAAAACCAGAGGAGTGTGATGGGCTGAGAGCCAGTAGCAAAGGATGTCAAAAGCTGCTGAATAATGAGAAGAGGGAGAATTGATTGTTGTATACAGAAAACATGCTGGTGACTTTGATAAAAGCAATTTCAGTGTAGAAAAAAGCGTAAACATGCAAACAGAGTAGGTCATAGAGACTGAGAGAGATGGAGATGCCACATCAAGAGCAGAGATGTTGTGGAAGAATGATAGCCTGAGGAGGATTTGCAGACACATGAGGATGTTTTTCTCTCTCCTCTTTATGATACGAACTGTAATGGCATATTGAGAACACGCTGTAATAGGATAGGAAGGGCATGGTAGGAAGTGGGAAATGGTGCAGGGGAGAATGGCTGAAATGAAGTCCTTGCAGGGGATTAAAGAGGGAGATTTTTAGCCTTGAATACTTAGTAAATAAGTAAAAATGTTCAAAATCAATGATTTAAGCTCCCCCTTAAGAAATTAGTGAAAGAAAACTAAAGCTAAAGGAGAAGAAATAATAAAAATAGAAATCAAATAGCAATGAAACAACAGAGAAAATTAAATGTCTGGTTAACATTGATAAAACTGAACAGATCAATAAGGAGAAAAAAGAGCAACGATATCAGGATTGAGAGGGAGACATCACTATAGATCCTATATTATTAAGTAACAGGGAATATAATGGACAACTTAATGCCAATAAATTTAAAAGATCAAACAAAAAAATCCTTTTTTAAAAAAAATTCACAAATCTCAAGTATTAAAAAATCTGAATAGCCTTATATCTGTATGAGTCTATACTCAAACTCTAGTGGTTTGTCAGAATTAACATTTCAGATTTTTCTTGCCTCTTAACATGCATTGTAATTATTGCTGAAAATAACATAACCTTTTGTATATTAGAAATTGACTAAGCCTTTAGTGTTAATTTTAGGATAAACTGGGCAGCAGTTGAACTACAGTTAATGTGTGCTGAAGTTGTATATGCCAAAGGCTCCCTCTACTGGTCTTGTTTTTAATGTCCTACTTGACTTGGGGCTTCCCCAAATGCTTCTTTTCAGAGAAAGTCTGTATCTTGCAGCTCAGTAGGCTCTAATCCACTGTTATATACTGGAACCCTGATGGTGTGGCAATGAGATGTGGAGGATGGAACATGTCCTGTAATCCTAAAATCAAAATATCAGTTTTTCAATAGGCTGACATCCCTGGGTTAAGTGTCTCAACCTCCCCCACTCCTCCAATCCCCCGTCATCCCCTCACCCCAGGCCAGGTTAGATGAGACAGGAAGACCAAAGGGAATGGAAGTGGGACAAATCCCTTTGCCCCAGGTGGGATGGGGCTCTGGTAAAGTCTTTTTTCCTTAGAGCGTAGGCCTTTGTTGTGGGGAAACCCCTGGATGTATTTTACAACAATGACACTATATCTCATTTTCTGGCTAGTCTATACTCAAACTCTAGTGGTTTGTCAGAATTAACATTGAAGAATCTTCACTAGTTTATGGCTCCAGCAGCTTCTATTCCAGGTAAGAAAATTACAATTGTGGCTGTCTGGATGATTCTCATCTCTCCAGATTTCAGGGTGGTAGTTTGCCCTGAGATGGTAGTTCTCTGATGGGTTCAATAAAATTATTGATTTGCATATTTTTTTCATGTAAGGATGGGAGTACTGACTTCTAAACTCTTTATACGTTGGGCTAACCAGAAATCTCCTGTAATTTTTCTAAAGAAAACTCCTAGAAGACTTCACTGGAGAATTCTAACAAACATTTAAAAAGAAACAATACCAATTCTACAAAAACTCTTCTGAAAAATGGAATCGATGGCACTCAGTTCATTCTGTGAGCTAGTGTTACCCTGATAACAAAACCCTATAAGGAAAAACACAGATGAAAACGTTCTTTTTCTCCTCAAGGTCCTGCTTAAGTGTCACGTCTTGTCTGAAGTCTTTCCTAACTTCATTAGAATTAGAGAAGCAAGTGGTTTTCTCCACTGTAAACCTTTATGCTTTTTTAAATTCAAGGAATAATTTACATACAATAAAATTATCTGTGCTTGGATGGATGGGTTTTGGCCAATATGTTCAACTGTGTCACCCCCACCCCAATCACCCTCTGATGTTTCCCACCTGTTCCTTTTCAGTCAAATCATACCACTTTCAAGAGCCTTCATCCACTCCCACTCCCATCGCCATAAATTAATTTCACTTTTTAAAAATTTTAATATTAGAATAACATGAAATGTGCTATTGTGTCTAATTTTTTTACCCAACATAATTTTCTGAGATTCATCCTTATTTTAGTGTATATCAAAATTTGCAACCTTTTATTGCTGAATTATTCCATTCCACGGATATACCACAGTTTGTTTAGCCATTCTTTTGCTCATGGATGCATAGATTCTTTACGCACTGCTATATATTATGGTTAGTGGCTTCTGTTTGTCTAGGGAGACAGACTCATTGAATATAGGGACCCTGCCTAACTCATCTTGGGTCCCCACCACTTAATCTGCCCCTAGCAGATGGAAGTTGTTCATTAAATCTTTGCTCTTAAATGAGGAGGTATGAGAAAATCAGCTAGAAATTATTTTGAAGGATAGGAGGGAGATGAATTCAGATTTCACCCAATGGTTAGGAGAGAGTGATAAGCCCCTGAGCTATGCTTGTTAGTGGCTGCCCTGTCCTCCATGTACCATATTCAGAAAAACTTTTCAAATGATTGTGCATTTGGATGGTGAGGAAGGAGAAACACCAAGATGCACAGGACCTGTTGCTGGATATCTAGTTTCAGCAGAGGCACTAACTGGTCATGTTGCCTATTTCTCTAGAAAATTCTTTGCTTCTTCCAGAGAAGGCTGGTTGACTCTCATCACCAAAACAGAATTGCTTTAGAGGTCTCCATTTACCCTTGAGCCCAGGGGCCCTGTGTTTATTGTCTTCATTGCAGGTAATTAAAAGTTAATATTTGAAATGCATGAAATCAAGCAGAAATAATGACTTTGACTTACAATATTGAGAGGTCATAGCTGGCCATGTGAGTAGAGATCACGTTCCTTCCCTGACTTGTGGGGTTTTATGAGGTTACTGCATGATTGGGGTAATCATAGTGAATTCTATTACAAGAAGGTTTCTGTGTTACTGGAGCTGTGAAGGTGGCCTTTGCCCTGTCACCAAAGATTCTGGTGCAGTAGCTGTGAGTTTGACCTGGGTAGCCAGAGTCTTTGTTTCCCACTTTGAATATGCTTTGCCTTTTCCTGGGTTGTTGCATAATGGAGTGAAGGGCACTGTAACAGTAAAGAGTATCCACACGAGAGGCGTTGTCCAATTGCTTGTTGACCTACAGTCATAATGGTTGTGATAACTTTTTTATGGTGCTTTATTCAGTACAGCAAGGTACTTTGGCCTTTATCTCTCATTCTGTAATGAAGGGGTATGGGTGGAAAGGGGGACTCCTATAGCATTGTCTGGACCTCACACCTTCCACCCACACCCTGTGACAGTTGAATCTGAGCCTGAGGGTGTTGTGTCCTTGCCAGGTCATCTCCAGTTTGGATGGCTACTCAGAGGTGGCCTCAGTGCAGACTGAGGATGGTGCCTCCACCTCCCAGCAGGTGGCCCCAGAGATCAGGTTTCCTCCTGGGAACAGCCCTGGGACTTCTGCTACCTTGAAGGAAGTCCTCTGTTCATAACATAGGGGCCAGCAGAACTAGTTACAAAAGCAGACTTTGCCAGAAACTGTTCCCTTCATTCTGCCAGGCTACAGAAGCCTAGAAATGCCTTGCCAGTGTGGGAACCTCAGGGCTCCAAGGGGACCAGAGGTGGGAAAGAACGTGTGGAGCAGGGAGGGGAGGGAGGTACATTTTTGGCACCTGGCCGGGGTGCTACAGAAAGGTTCTTCTGCTGTTAATCAGGTGTCCATGAGCCTGCAGTCCACACTCTGGCAAAAGCACTGGAATGCCCCAGGGCTGACACTCCTGAGCACCTGGACCCCAGGCAGTGGTCAGGGCCAGGAAGGTCAAGAAGCTGCCCCCTGCAGCAGGGGACAAGGTAGGAGGAGAGAAGGAAAGAGTCCAGAGTCTGCTGCTAATCATTCATCTTGGCTTCATTTTCCTGCCTTCATGTCTTCACCTTCACCTAGATGTCCCTCGTCTTCTATCTCCCATTCCCATTCCTCGACCCCAAGATGTTCCTCCAGGGTTTATTTCTGTGTGGAAGTTCCCTAGGCTTCAAGGGCATCTCAAAGGAGCTGAGCACTCCACATCTGCAGAGTTCATCAAGGTGGGGACTGGCCTCAAGTGGCTATTGAGCACTTGGAGTGTGGTTAGTGAAACTGAGAAGCTCAATTTATTTTATTTTAATCAATTTAAATTTAAAAGCTGATAATAGATTCAGTAATTTGGAAAACTTTATGTTAAGAGCAACTCTGCTTTTCAACAGTAAAATTGATGAAATCAAAGTACAGATCAAATATTTACAAGGAAAATTTAGCATCTGAATTGAGATGTGTTGTAAGTGTAAAATACACACCAGATTTTGAAAACTTAGTACTGCAAAATTAAAATATCTCATTAAAATATTAATTACATGTGGGAATTATAGTGTTTGAAATCTATTGGATTTTTAAAATGTTATTAGAATTAATGTCACTGGTTTCTTTACTCTTTTTTAGTGTGACTACATGTGTCATGTGTCTCACATTCTTTTGGGCTATGGGCTTGAGATTGTTTCAGCTGCATTTAGATGAGATAATGACAAAGCTGAAGGACCCAAGTTGGTTCTGCCAACTCATGGCTCTTGCCAGCCTGACATCAACTCAGAAGAGTGTTGCACTCAGGGAATGGGGGAAGGCTGTGGATAGAGAAGGAAGACCCTCAAAGGAGGTGAGCAGTCTACAGCAAGTACTCAAATGTCTTCCCTACCCCATCCCCACTGGGATAGGAGCAAGTCCAAGGCTCCTGCCTTTCAGTAGACTGTCTCTCTGCTGCCTAGCATCATCCTCGCAAATGGCTATGACACCTAGGATGCTGAAAGGTAGAACCAGAGAATCTCTGAGTTACAGCTAAAGAGACAGTTAGAAGCTGGAGGATTTGTAATGTTTCTACTTCAAAGCTGGGTCAGCTGCTGTATCACCTCCTGGAGCAAATGACTCTTGCATAGTTCACCCATATCCATCCTAGGGCCGATAAAGTGAAAATTGGAGACTTTTCTAAATAACTCATACAGTGATGGTGCTTACCTGTAACCTTCACAGGACTGTCTATTTTAGCAAACCAGGATATGAAATCTTGTTTAGATAAAAGATTATATGGTGGGGGAGGGCAGGTGACAGCATATTTTGCAAACAGATTCAAAATAAAGTAAGAGGCAACCAAGAGAAGCCATCCACCTGCTGTATAAAATACTCTCAGAAGCAAGAAGAGATATGGGACCTATTCCCTATATTCAATCCTTTGGTTCAGAATACCCCCCTTTTTTCTACCCATCTGTTCAAATCTGACTTGTCTTCAAGCCCCAGCTTGCACAGCGCCCTCTCCCTAGGCCTGGCTCTAGTTACTCTGGATTTCCCAGCCTTGCTGACTAAGCAGCTGTGCAACTGGGGGCTGCACATAGGCCTCCATATTCAACTCAGTGATTAAGTCCATCTGTGTATTTTTCTTTGGAACCAGATTGTAAGACCTGGATGCCAATGACAATGACTGTTCTCATTTGTTACTCATCACCATAATAGGGAGCTTCAAAGCATTTTGCAATAGTAATGCTTTTAACTGTACCTCCCCTGGCCAAAAAAAAAAGTTGGTCTGATGTGAAAAACATTTTATTTATCATTTATTATACTTACAGATATGTCTGTATTACAATCATTGTGGCAATAAATATGGAAGTGCTCAACAGACCATCACCACGGTGGCCTATGGTCCCAGGCACAGGGACTAAGGGGTGCTACAGACCCCAGTGCTTCCCAAAGGCCTGTCACGAGGTCTTGATAGAGTCCCACAAGGGAGTGGAATTTAGGATCTGAACTTGAAATGAGATTAGGGGAGTCAGCACAGCAAATACTAGAAACTCTAGTATTTAAAGCAACTCATACAGATTTTTACCAGATGATACTAAAGAGGCAAATCAAAGATGCTCGAGATCCCCTTTAGTGAGAGGCAAAGGAAAGACTGGAGAAGCCAGGGACTTCCCCATGTCGCTCCCTCAGCCTGTGCCTTGTTTCTGTGGGCTGTACCTGTCATGTGCCTAACACAACACCCACTGGAGCCTCCCAGGCACCCACCACTCAACAGAGTTAAGTGGCGAGTGTAGGATAGCTGTGCGTCACACGCGACAGCACTGGTTTCCTGCAGTGACAGCTCGTGTCAGTGGAATGAGTAAGAATCTGAGGAAAGCTGGATCTTCAGGAGTCCTGCAGGATTAGCAAAGAAGTTGACAGCATTGATTCTTGGAGCATTTTTTCTGGCTTTGTTTCATCTCAGCCATGAGGGCTGAGTACCTGGACCATGCTGACGGGGAAGAGGGAAGGATAAAAGCCACCATTTTCACCTTCCAGTGAGTCTCCCTTTCAACAGCCTGCCCTTGTGCCAGGTACAATGATCTCTGTGTTCTCTCATAAAACTCATTCATGTATACAGAGGGGTTTTTTTGGAAAGACAATCCAGCTGGTTTGGAGTGGTTTTTACTAGTTTCTGATTGGCAATTTTGGACCAAGGCCAAGAAATCACCTATTTCATGTTGCTTGGTCATGAGGGTTGTCTTTTCTGTCATTTGATAATGCACAGGCATGTAATGGCAAGGTTGGGACACCACACCTGGTTCCAAGGCTGACATTAGTCTCACATGCTCACGTGCACACACACACACAGACACACATCTGAGTCCCCGTGAGGTCACTTGTAAACTTGCCTAGCAAAACAGGCTACAAAGACATAGGAATTGCTGTCATTATGAAAAGTTATGGCAGTGACAAAAAGAATTTTTCAAGTCGGAGTGAGGAGTAGAATGAGGAAGATATTATAAAGAAACTTGTGCTTCAAGAGAGGACATTCTATGCTGTCAAAATGAGACTGTGAACCAGAAAGTTCCCTGTGAACTACAAGCAGGAAACTAGCTATCAGGGGCTAGTGGTTGAGGCTCCTTCTCAGTCATGGAACTGACTGTTACAAGGCTCCCACCTCTATGGGAGGAAAATGAGGAAAGAATTGTCTTCTTAGTCTTTGTGACTTGGGGAGGAAGAACAATGCAGAATCTTAGCAACATTCCATTAATATTGGTCCTTAAATACCAGGACCATGCTAGCCCCTGCATAGATAGCTTCCTGCTCTTGTAGCATGAAACTATATTTCAACTAAGCATGATTAGAAACCTTCAAAGTCAGAGGAAGAGACAGTCCCTGATTCCAGGTTGGCAGTAAGAGAGTCACAGAAGTGGGAGAAAGATATCTGGGCAAAAGAGACAAATTTCTACAATCATTTTGTTTCTGCCTATTTTCTGAAGGTTCAAAAGCAGATCATCTCAGAACTTACATCTACTCTAGGAGACAGGAAGCAACTCATTTTCAAGGAACACTTATTAATAAAACTTGTAGAGTATAAAACACAACTGCCTCACTGATGGGAGTGTAGGTTGAACTTAACATTCAGTCCTTCTCACATGGTGGCCGGGAGGTGACTTGTGATTCCAGTGCTGACTTCACAGAAACTCTCCCAGACCATGTCTGTCTTCCCATTACTTCTCCCCCTCTTTTTTCTCTCTTCTTTCTGTTACCCTTTCATCCTCACCAAGAAATGGAACTTGAGACTGCCATATTCTAAGGTCCAATCAGTGTCTCTGACCCAAGGAACAGGAATATGAAAATTCCCCCACTACATCACACAGTATATCTCTTGTTTTCATTTCTTTCTGACATCCTGATCCTTCCTGTCTCAATTCTTCTGTGAGGTCAGACTGAAGGTTTATCTGAGCAGAAGGAAATCCAAAGGAGGAAGGAAAGAAACTGAGTTTCAAAAGCAATGCCTAAACAGAGAGTATACATTCTAGCCTGGAAGCTGGGAGAATAAGACGAATTTCCAGGACACTTGAGAACATACCAAGTGAGAACCAGGATGGAAGTGTTTTCCAACTAGTAATAGGTCACTAGCAGGTGGCTTGTTTTGTGACCCAGAATCCAGACAGCACAGCCATCTCACACAGAGCAGTCAGTTCCAAGTTCCCACCTTCTGGTCTAGAGCTCATCCCATCAATGGATCACAATGGGGGTGATAGTGGCACCAGGCAGTGGCAAGCCCAATTGGAGGCCCCCAAAAGGTATGGGGTGTTTGTAGGTTGAGCTCCAAAGAACACTTTGTGGTATTGTAAAGTGTTCACAGAGCCAAAGTATGTGGTGTCCAAAACAACTTCCTTCCTTGGACATCTGGGAGTGCCAGGGACTTCAGGCATGGGCCTCGGTCTCCTTCTTAATGGCTGGTTTATAAATAACTCCCTTGTTGTCACCTTTTTTGCTACTGGAACAATAAGAACAAACAAGTATTGTTAAAAAATCGGGGGAGGGAGAAAGAGAACAGTCTGACTCATATATGCAATGAGGGAATTTTAGAAATCAGATTTTACTATTTGGGATCTTTCCCAATTCTGTTCGCCTTAGGAGAGAATGCCCCCAAATAAAGCATTAACCAAAATGGAACCTCTTCATTTTCCAACTGGTCTTTAAATATCAGACCTGCAGTTTGAAGGAAGTCCCATTATTCCTTCATAATTCCTGGAAACCTTTTTATCTTTCATACCAGGAAGAATAAATTATGTTTTAGGAAAAGACAAACTATGGACCAAGAGTATTTATACTAATGTGAGACATGAGGTTTTCCTTCATTTTTTTCTTTTTGGATTTATAGAAGGAAAACCAGATGGAAAAGTCTTAGTAAGAATAGCTGCTTGTGTTTAGGCAAAACCCAACTCAAGCCTCTTGTCCAAGGTCACACGGCTAATCAGCAATGGCAGCAAGATTGGTGTACACCCCCCAAATCTGAGCACAGTGACCCTTGAACAATCAGTGTCTGCTGCAAAGGAGGCTGGGGCAAGGATGTGTGGGACCAGCCCTGCTAGACTGTGTTGATTCAAATGACAGGGGCTCTTCCTTCTGCAAGGCTGTCTTCCCAGATGGACCAATCATAAAGGACTTATGAATCCAAACCAGCTCACCTCTTCTTCCTTTTGAAAAGCCAAATGGACACTGCCAGGACAATACAGATGCCAAGAATGCCAGCCAAGGCCACTGAAAGGATGATGCCTGGTGAAGAGGCAGTGGACAACAAGTTACATCCCTCCCTCCCCTTTATTTCATCCCACAGTAGATGAGTGTAATCATGTCCCAGCTGCATAATCATTCTCAGAAAGACAAAACTTCCCCATCTCTGGCCTCAGATTTTGGTCTGTGGCTCAGTGGGACTGGCTGGAGTACTTAAAGGGAGCCATTTGCAATGTAGTGGTTTCCAGCAGGGTTTCTCAAACCTGCACAAGAATCATCTGGAAAGCTTGTTCAAAATGTAGATTTAAAAAACAAAAAACAAAAACAAATAAACAAAAGCCCCCAACTCTCAGAGACCCAGATATAATTTATTTGGTGTGGGGCCTAGGAATCTGCATTTTACCAAGCACCTCCAGCTGATTCTGATGCACATGGTACATGAACCACACTTTGAGAAACCCTGGACCACAGAATAAGAACTCACTCCATCTTTGCTTCCTGGAGTTGAGGCCCATTGGAATGTCTATCAATCAGTTTTATCCCCAAGTTCCTTTGGGGTCCCAAACAATCAAGCCCATTGCCAAGGTCACATGGACAGTCATCTGACCTCCACATTGGGCTTACATTTGTTTTCAGGCAATGCCCTCCCACCATTCCCTCCCAGGAAGGTCGTAAGTAGAGCCTTTGTACACATGCTGTAGAATGATTAGGTTTTTCATTAGAAGAACATGATTGGCAGTTCATTTTTGAATTAGAGAGTGATTTGAAGGTGAGACTCAGTGAGGAGGGGTCCAGAGCCAGAGCAACAGCACAGAGAAACAGAGCTGGAAATATCACAGGCCCAGATCACACTGAGAATCACAGGGGTCACCCAGCTGCAGCATGCACGGCCGGTCAGCCACATACCCACACTTAGTCCTGGGTCGACAGGATTTCCAATTAAAAGGGGGAGGAAAAGATTAGAAATTAGAGTCCAACTCTGCTGGGTCTGATAGGTGTTGACAGAAACTCAACTTTTGTTTGGTTGGTGAGGCAGGGCTTCTGCAACCCTTCTAGGGGTGGTCACCCTTGGCTCAGGTGACTATCTGAGGGAGCAGAGGGAATGCCTACCTAGAGATTCATACTGTTATTCTTCCTTCCCATGCTCCTTTACCACAACAGTTTCTTTGCTCGAGAAAGACTAGTTTTTAATACAGTGTGGCCAAAGAGGGAAGAGGAGGAAGGCTGAGAATCAGCCTCAGTGGCAGGCTGTTGTCTACTATGGTACCTGCTCATTTTCCTCAGGAATCTGCCACCAGCCTTCTCCCCCACCCCACTCACTCTATTATCATGATTTGGTTCTGGTTTTGTTTGGTACTACTAGACAAACTCCTCTACCATACCTGCCTCCCTTCTCTTCTACACACAACCAGGGGACTATGGTCTAGTAAGTCACTACTGGGGACAGAAGGGGTGGGTTAGGTAGGAATCCTCAGTGAGTCTCAATTAGTGCCCAGACATCTAAGGTAAAATCCCACAGTTGGCCTACTGGGGACCTCCCAGGGGGGTCTCATGTAAATCTACCTTCTTGAGTGAGCAGAGGAACCCAGTTATGACATCTTCTCTGGCCACCCCCAGCCTGATGCTTCCAAGTTCTTAACAACTCTTCCCCTTTCTCCCAATCAGGTTCTCCATCTAAAGAGTCTCTGTTTACATAAACCCTCTTCTCTGGTGGTGGTCTGATCTCAACAGATACTTGTGTGTATCTGTTTGGCGGAGGAGTGTTGGTTCTAACTCACACTGGAAGCAGATGGTGGCCACCCAGCCTGACACACAGAAGAGCCTGTTCCCATGAAGTTCACCATGGCCACTGAAACCTCAGGACAGTCCTGTCCAATGTGAGATGCTAACAGAGGACCAGGAATATGCTTCTGGGGCATTTGACACCCTGGGGAACCAGACTTGATGCTGCAGGTGGAGGTTTTACTCCTTCCTTCTCCTGTCCTCTGGCCAGAGTCTAGCTGATCCCCCAAGGTCCAGCAACCTATGCCCCTTCCCTACTATCCTGCTATCTCACATGGAGCCTGTAAAGCCTCCCTAATGTGAGGCTGGCCCCTGTGTGTCCTTGATCTGGCTTTCTCAGGTGGCCCTGGACTGCTATTAGGGTAAGCAGAGCAGGCATGCAGGGAGCTATTCCCAAGGACAGAGTGTCCTGTTCTCCCTGCTCCTAGGCTACCATGACCAGCTCATGGCCACCCAAGTGGCAGAGAGAAGGGCTCCATGGGCAGATTCCCTACCTAGGCCTCTTCCTGTAACCTGAACACGAGAAACAGTCTGTGGCTTGGGAGGTGCTTGGGGCAGGAGCCTCTATGATGTAGGTGTTTATACATCACAGGCTCTGTCCCCTGCCTGGCCCATGGCCACTGCACAGTGCAACTTGGTATTTGGGTATGTTGGGTTTTTTTTTTTTTTTGGCGGGGAGGTAGTACTTGCTTGTTTGTTTAAAAGTAACCAGAGACCTTGATCCTTGGGGTCTTAAGGAAAAAAAGAAAAACTGGCCGTGGTTTCTTTTACAAGCCCTTCAATGAAATTCACTTTTTTCCTTGTTTCTAAAGCTCCAGAATTTTGTGGTGCCCACCCAGCTCTTGCCACATAAAGACTATTACTAGTGAGCCTGACCACTTGGCCAGTCTGTCCAAAATGAACTGTTTCTAAAGTCGTCTCTTTCTCAGTCACCTCAAACATCCTGAGAGCCACACAGGCCTTCAAACAGCTGAGCAGTCCCAATCCATGCCTAGAGGAGGTGCCTTCATCCTGTGGCCTTAGTTTGCCGAACAAGGTCAATGGAGAACAAGGCCCCTGGATGGGACTTTTCTCCAGAACACATGATCCCAGTTGGTAGCTTCTTTGGGGACAGAGTCTGGCTTTCTCTCCATTCACTGTGCAGTGCTTTTGATTGAATTAGGCTCTAGAAACACCAGTATAATTTGATCAGGTGCTCTAATCTGAGCTCTTTGTTCCTGGATGACCACTTGTCAGGGACTAAATTGCCTCTCCTTAAAAACAATTCAATGAGAATAAACAGCCATGAAGACAAGGAAAGCCCCAGAGATTGGGACAGGTGCCTTTTCAAAGGCAGCCAAAACAAAGCAGCTCAATCAAGCAATGAACCAAACTGTTAAGGAGAAGGATTGCCCCTGAAGGTATGACCTAAGAGTTCCACCTCCTCATGAAGCCTCGGGCAAGATTTGTCTGGACTGTGGCCCTTGCCCATTGAGGCAGCACCAACCATCAAGGAAGTGGGACTCTGTGGACTCGGGTCCAGGTAGAGGTAGAGCCAAAGCATTTACTAACTAGAGAGGGAAAATTCATGGGACTTCCAGAGCACAGGGAGAACTGTCAGGGCAATTAGAGAACTAGAGCCAAGAGAGAGAAGCCAAAGCCTATTTATAGCAAAGACTCAGGTGTAGCCCAGTCTCTGGGATGCTGTAGAGAACAGGCAAAGTCAGACAGTTTTGTTCAAATAAACAAAGAAGTGATATGTTTCTAAATGGGGACTAAAACAGGCAGTTCCCCTGAAGAACAATGAGACAGATGGGAGAAATAGAGACAGCTGGTTCACAGAGGTGGCCTGAGAGAGCCACTGGATAAGAACTCAATGGCAGGGCTCCTGAGCTGGCGGTAGGAGGAGACTGCTGTGCGAAGGTGGAGAGCTACCTGCTGGCCAACTCACGTGAATGAGTGAAGGTGAGCCAAGATAGGGCAGTGCGACATACAAAAGGAAATCACATGAATACAGAACTGGATCATCGCACACCTCATCCAGGAAGGTGCAGACACCTGGAGAGGATCAGGGGCTGCTTGCCACCAGGGCCTCACTACCTGTTCTGGCTGGCTTGGCAGCTTCGTCTTCCACTGGCATCTGGCTGGCCCGAGGATGCTGGTTAACTGCTTTTGAGGTCTTCTGAAGCCTCAAGTATAAACACACATAAGACCTGTTTACACGTCTTGGGGTTCCTGGAACAACACTGTTGTATTTTCTAGCTCTATTTGCAATGCTATTTGATATGGAATACACTTGTTTTCCTTTCAAAGTATTACTGTGAAGGATAGACTGATTATATAGGTGGCATGCTGCGTAGTAATAACACACAGATGGGTGGTTAGCAATCTCTAGTCCTGTATAAGAGGACAGGAGAGTTTAGGTTTACCAAGGGTTCGATCATTTAAATACATGAAATCCAGTTTAGGATGGTAAAACCACTATAATTGTGCTCTATTATAAATCATAGAGTCAAGTGGCTCTAAAGCTAGTGTTCTTTTCAGATAATTCTTGGTAAGAAAAGCAAGGAAGATGTCCTCAATAACCACAGAGCATTGCTACCATCAGAGGACAAATGGGAATTATCCTTATTAACATTGTGTAACCCAGCAAAGAAATAATTTCTACAAAGAAATCTGCCAAAAAGACACCACCAGGTTATACAAGAGAATTGGTTTTACACAACTGTGGAAGGGACTGAGGGCTCTGCCCTCCCAATTGCAGGAATTCAGGCCCAGAACAGAAAGCCGCATTGCTCTCACAGGCCTAAATCCCGGAGCAGCAGGGGTGGATACAAGGCCAGCCCTTGGCCCTGTGACTATCTT
The DNA here is from genome assembly GCF_001458135.2 of Marmota marmota marmota. Taxonomy (NCBI): domain Eukaryota; kingdom Metazoa; phylum Chordata; class Mammalia; order Rodentia; family Sciuridae; genus Marmota; species Marmota marmota. The sequence continues at coordinate 17,830,111 of NW_026000229.1, read as the reverse complement.
TAGTGGCCCAGGCAGTCTTTGCTGAAGAAATGATGGGTTTTGTCCCATCAAGTCAGAGCAGCAGAAAGCATGAGAGAATCACTGGGTAGCTTCCTCCCAGGCCTTCAACATGTGACATAAGTTCTGATCCTTAGTTTCTCTCAAATCTGTGGGTTGATTTTAACACTGTTGGAAAATTGAAAACAAAGCAAAATGAGCCTTAAAACTAAAATCTGACAACTGGCCAGACTTATGTGTAAATCACTGAGGAGGAAAGGGGAAAGACAGGCCAGTTATATCCTTTCAGTAAGCTTATAATGAGCACCAGGCCCAGTGCCAAGAATAAAAAATGAGTAAGACATCAATCATCCCTCTCTTATGGAGCTTGCAACGCGTGTATAATATGTATTCTTTCTCCTCTCTCTCTCTCTCTCTCTCTCTTTCTTGTTTTTACTGAATGGTAACAAATAATTACTCTGTTATGTGCCAGGTGTCATAATAGAAAAGAATCATGTTGAGGCTGCACTGAAGGAGACTATAAGTCACCTCCAGCCGAATGGGGAGAACTTCTGGGAACTTGGTCTTATGAAGCAGGGAGAGAATTGCTCCAGATAAGAGGAATAGGGTGTGCACTTGAGAGCCCCTGCCCTGTTAAGGGAGACCCTACAGTTTGGTGGAGCTGAGGCTGAAAGGGCAGGACAGGTTCCATTGGGGAGCCATTGTGGGAAAGTCAGCTGGAATCCTCACCAAGGGGGGGATCCAAACTTCTGCCTGATCCCTTATCCAGCTGTTGTCCCTGAAAACGGTCTGCTCTGTGCCAAAAGCTTGTTGTTAGAAGCAAAGTGACATGCACAGTGGGGTTTTCTGTCCGCCTTAGTACACAACCAGAGCTGTGCTCAGGAAGCGTTTGGCATGTTGAAGGGACTGGGCCCTCATTTTGCTCAGATTGCTCCCAACCAAGCAGCACCTCCAATCCAGGTCTAGGAATTTGATGATAGGAACTCCTCTGGTTACTATTTGGATGCTTTGGAAGAGTTGATGGTACTCTTCCATTTAATAAGTTTTATTAATAAATATAAACTTAAAGAAGCCCAAGGTCAACAACACCACACATAATTTTAATCTCAAAAGATTAGATAATTAGCCATCTTAGCTGTGTAAGATTTCTCTCTCCTTTTAAGGTTTTCTAAAACTATGCAGTTCCTTGGGGTCAAGCAGAGTCTAATCGTGCTGCTCTACAGACCAGTGCTCCATGCGGCCTCCCCCTTCTCTGTCTAGCGCTCTCGTCCTGATGCACCTCAGCTGGCTCTGGCTCTGAAGCAGGTGACATGCAAAGCTCAGAGCAGGCCCCCTAAAGATATGATTATAGAAACCCTTTGGCCTTTTTTTTTCCTCCAGCTTCCCTTGCACTGACATATTAGGAAAAGGCATTTAAGTTTGACAACCTCTTACCATCTAAACCCAGAGTTGGTGTCACTGGCTGGGATGAGGTCAGTCTGAAGGAACCAAAGTGGGGCCAAAGACCTAAGCCCTGGCCCCTAGGATGGGCACCTGCCTCTGCTATCTTTCTCCTGCCTTCACTTAGGCAGCTGACTTCCATGTAACCTGAAATGGTCCCAGAATGATTCCCTTCTCCTCAAGGACAAGATCAGATCTTCCTTAGAAGAGGCACATTCTAAGAGCTGAAAAAGTACCTGGCTTGACTTTCATCTTCCCATCTAGAGTGAGCCTTTAACCAGGCACAGTGGCATACACTTGTAGTCCCAAGGACTGGGAGTCTGAGATGGGAGGATTGCAAGTTCAAGACCAGCCTCAGTAACTTAGCAAGACCCTATCTCAAAACAAAAAAATAAAAAGGGCTGGGGATGTAGCTCAGTGGTAGAACATTCTTGGGTTCAATCTCCAGTACCACAAAAAATTAAAAGTTAAAAAAAGTAAGAATTTTAACCAAGGCAGTCAGAAATAACCTACAAGAGAGAAAATCTTACACAAAAGAGAGGGAGAAGAGGTATATGAGGAGATTATGGATTCCTGATAAAGGGGGTTGTATATTTCTCCTAAAGAGACTAGTTCTCTCCTCATTCTACTTCTCTTGGCCTTACTCAATTATATATATAAAAAAAGGATATACAGCTGAGTGTGGGGCACACACCTGTAATCCCAGCAACTTGGGAGGCTGAGGCAGGAGGATCACAAGTTCAAAGCCAGCTTTAGTAATTTAGTGAAGCTCTAAGCAACTTAGTGAGACTCTGTCTCAAAATTTTTTAAAAAAATGATAAAGGGCTGGGGATATGGTTCAGTGGTTAAGCTCCCCTGGGTTCACTCCCTGGGATGTGGGTCAGTGGTTAAGCACCCCTGGGTAACAAAAGAGAGAGAGAGAGAGAAAAAGATATACACTCAAATTCTAAAGGAAGATGGTAGACAAGGCTTTTCTTGGATTTGCTTGTTCTTCCTTAGTTACTTCAATGTTATTATTGCAAGGGGGTAACCATCACTAAACTGAAAATTTCATGCTATAATATAATAAAGAACGGGGTATGTGATATACAACTCTAGAATCCTATGACATGAGTGGAAAAAAACAGTTTGGGCCAAGGAGCCACTGAACGACACCTGGAGCAGTGGTTTATACTTGGATCATTTTACCCCACTTCCCCTGGAGAACTTGGCAATGTCTAGAGACATTTTTTGGCTATCACAGATGGGGAAGATGTGCTGGGTGCCATGACACACACCTGTAATTCCAGTGCCTTGTGAGTCTGAGGCAGGAGGATTGCAAGTTCAAGGCTAGCCTTAGCAACTCAGAAAGGCTCCTAAGCAAGATTCTGTCACAAATAAAAAATAAAGATTGGGCATGTGGCTCAGTGGTAAAGCATCCCTGAATTCAATCCACAGTGCCAAAAAAATAACAACATAAAATGGGGAGATGCTACTGGCATCTAGTGGATAGAGACCAGGGATGCTGCTAATGCCACAGTACACAGGACACCCCCACAGTAAGAATTATCTCACCTAAAATGTCAATAGTGCCAAGGTTGAAAAACCCTAGGCTAAGGTATGGCTAGACTATAAACTCCTTAGAGATGGACAGCAGGTCCTGCACTCCTTTCCTGAGCACAATCTAGGAAAACAGCAGGGTCAAGTTAAATGATTCAGTCACAAGTATCTCCATTTGTTAAACCCCAGATTTCCCTCCCCCCGCGTTCTATCCTGCCCAGTTCTCTGCACCTTCTCTCCTAGGGTTTTCCTCTATACTACTTTTCTCCTGGAAGAATTTTCTGACCCCATAACTCTTGTTAACTTCCAGAGAAGACCCTGATAAAGCAGACTCTTCATTATAAACTTGCCTCAGTGGTTTAAAAGTCTGCAAATAAGTCCAAATTGCTCAAGGTTCGTTTTGACAAACAGACTACACTATAAACCTGAAAGAGCAAATATCAGTCTGAGACTTGCTCCAAGTTGCATGAGAGGCCCTCGAGAATGCATGCACCCCTGGGCAGATAAAGTTTGGATCTTCACTCCTTGGGGACTGCCTCTTTATTCTTCCTTGGGAAGCAGCCCTGTTTGCTATCAGTGCTTTGGGAAGTAAGAGGGAGAGGAGAACTCAGGCCAAGTTTCTATAATCAGCCTCCAGATGAACAGGTTTGCCTTGGACTGCCATGGATTCTCATTCTAAGGAGAAGGCTAAGCCCAGGATTGGCTATGGAAGCAACATTTCTGGTCAAGCCATGCAAGAGGGTCAGTGGCAAAGCTGTATTGGAGCTTTGATCTTGATGTCCTAAGCTAGGAGTTGGTTTGCAAGCTTCTGCTTAGAGCCCTGTCAAACCACCCCAACTAGACTTAGAGAACTACAGAAGCGCTCTGCTACAGACCTGCCTGCACTGCCCAGTCTACAAGCAGCTGCTTAGACCTGAGCCAGTCTAAGAAGATGGCTAATTATTCCCAATGCCACAGTCCATTGTTACAAGTGGGGGTTACTTTTAGATGTCATAATCAAATTCCTGCACGGTTTCTTCCGATCCTCTGTAATTGCCCTCAAACTCTGTCCCTGCAACATAAAGTTAGGATTGGCAGTTGTTAGTGTCCATTTTTAGAATCATAACATATTAGAACTGAAAAGATCACTTCATCTTATGTGACTGAGGAAACCAAGGCTGAAAAAGAGATATGATTTGTCTACATCATACATGGGGCAGAAAACAAGATGAGGCTTTGGACCAAGCCCCCCTGACTATAGGGAAAGTATTTATTACCTCATTCCCAGCGATGTGTATAGACTATTTTGGAAAACATAACTGAGAGTAGAATTCTTGAATCAATGTCAGCAAAGTCCCTTATCTCCAGTAGAATTTTATGTTTTTTTAAAATTTATTTAAGAGTTGGAGTACTTTTAAACCTTAAATACTATATATTCCACTTAGAAGAATGGGAAAAAAGAATGCTGTATCCAGAATAGATTACAAAGGAAAGCATCCTGGAAATTGGGGTCATTTCCTAGAAAAAGAAGTTGATAGTTATCATATTATAGGTTCTCAATTTTTAGCAAGGGTCCATTGTTCACAGATTCAGTTTGCAGACTGAGAAACCAAAGAAAAGAGGAAAGTGGAGTTAACTAGTAGTATCTGAAGAGCAGAACACAGAATGCGAATCTTTGGGCAGTTCTTAATTATGAAACTAATAGAGGTCATCATTCTGACTATATGAGTGGGTAATTCAGAAGAGAATCTTTCTAAAGCTTTCTGACAAGGACCTTGAACACAATCTTCATCTACACAACTATGTTGAGGAGGCAATAGTTCTCACATCATAAGAAAGGAACAAAAAAAAAGTGCACAGGAGAGATGAGGGGCATGGATTCTCTGGCAAGTGAGTTAATGGGGTCATCTTTAAATATGAATACTCAGTCCATGAGTGACATAAAAGATGAAGTGGAATGTCCACAGACCTTCCATGATTCTGACCACTCAAAGGATTTCCACACTGGGAGAAGCTCAAGAATCAAGAGTGAGAAAATGAACTCCTTAGGGACTGCCTCTTTATTCCTCCTTGGGAAGCAGCCCTGTTTGCTTAAATACTATATATTCCACTTAGAAGAATGGGAAAAGAGAATGCTGTATCCAGAAGAGATTACTGCTCCTTTATCACCTTCCCTAACCTCCAGCAGTGTTGAAGGAAGCTCTGAGCTGACCTGGAAGTTACAGATTTAGAAGAAAGAGTGAGCCCCATTTGCCTTAGGAATAAACCACACTATTAAGCTTCATTCAGTTTGGAACATATATACCTGTGCTTATGTAAGCTCCAAGGAGATTAGACAAACAGGCTGAGTGGGGAGGATGCTTTGATGCCCAGTGGGCCCTGCTACACTAGGCCTTGAGCTGCTCGTGGCCGTGGAAATGGTTATGCTCACAATATTACAAAAGAGTGCTGTTGGACATTGGTAGTGCTGGAATCACCTGGCTAGGCTTAGGGCAGGATGGATGCAGCCCTTGCTGCCAAGAAGGCCTAGGAAGAGAAGTTACAAGTCTCATCTGTAAAAAAGGTCCTATTGTAAGTCTTAAGAGCAGGGATCATTCTTCAGAACAGAGATGTCTCCAAGAACCTCTCTTTCCCCACTGTGGGAGACCTCCAGACTTAGCAAGGGACCTGATTGATGTGTCTGGAGATCCTGGCCTAGGTCAGTAACTAGTAACCCGCAACACCTCAAGGAGCTATTACCCCAGTTTCTGTGGCAGCCAGAGTGCTCTTAGCCAATCTCCTAAGGGCATCAGTGCCAGAGACAAACTTGGTGTGAAACAGAGCTCTATCACCAGACACACACTGCTTCCTTCACCTTGTCGAAAGGAGATGTATACCAGTCTCTCATCGAACTTCTGGACCCGACGGAAGTTGTTGATCATTTCTCTTGGTGAAGGGTCATCCAGTTGTGTGAAATACAAAGCTGTCTCCAAAGCCAGCAGCTGAGGGAAAGAGCAGAAACACACCCATGGGCAGAGTGATATTCCCTGGTCTGGCCTCCCTGAAGAGAGCCCCTGGGAGAAGCCTCTGGAACCAGCCCATGGGATGCTTAATAGGAGGCATTAGAAAGCAATGCGGAAGCCAGAGAACTGTTTCTTCCTGCTTCCACAGGAGTCTTGTTAACTGGATACTGGTCAGTGCTGGCGTTTTCCAGCTGCAGAGACTCCAGGGAAGGGCCATGCTGCTGGGCCCTGGTTACACCCAGAATCTGTCCCCACAGAGGGAAAGCTGGAGAGACAGAGGGCTCCTTAGCTTCTCACGGAGGCTCCCTTCCCCTCAAACTGAAACCCAACTCTTTTTTTTTTTTTAATTCAGGGGTGCTTAACCACTGAGCCACATCTCCAGCTCTTTTTTGAGTTTTGTTTTGAGACAGGGTCTCACTAAGTTGTTTAGGGCCTCACTAAGTTGCTGAGGCTGGCTTTGAACTTGTAATCCTCCTGCCTCAGCCTCCTGTGTCGCTGAAATTACAGGTGTGTGCCAAAACCCCAGCTCTTAAAGCAAAGGGGCCTGGAGCTTGTTCCAGTAGTCACAGAAGAATAAAAGGAGAGAGCTAAGAGGTTCCTAGGTCATCTGACAACTGACTTCCTGGCATTTTCACATACCCACAGAGATTATATAATCAATTTCCAAGGTAGTTTTTGGGTTAGCATGCTGCTGCTTCCCCACAATTTCACCTCCTGATTCACCATCCTCGCTCCCATCCGCCTACCTGCTGCCAATTTATCTAGGTTCTTAGCTCAGAAGCTGGTAGTGAAGATTAGGAGCAACAATGAGGGCTGTACGGGACCATGAAGCTGAGGTGGCGGTGAGCAGGTGTGTAGCTCCAGCTCCTGGGGGAGCCAATTTTCTTTTTCATGCTTTTAAGTTGTGGCAGAGAGGGATGAGCTATAACTTTAAACCCAGAAGACCTGACTTTGGAGCTCGGCTTTGTCATTAACCAGTGGATGATCCAGCAAGCTTCTAACCTTCATTTCTATCACTATAACATGAAAGGCTTAGAGACGGTTGCTAAGGACTTTGTACCCCACTTTGCAGTAGACTGAGCTTCTTGAGGGCAGCAACCCTCACTCATTACTACAATCGCACACCCATTTTGTGAAATGATTTAACTTGATGCCATCTCTATTTTGCCTTCTAAAAGAACCAGGCTCCTCCCTGACCTGGGAAGTGAATACCACCCAGCTGCTAAGGAATATATCAACAAATGCAGTCTTTCAGCTCTTTTTTTAAAGAACTGTGGAGGCAAGCATTCATTTTCCTAGCTTGACTTTGTAGCATCTCTCTGAAGCTCAGCCTATAATTTCTGCAGTGTTTTCAGGCACCGGTGATATTTGGAGAGGTTTTGAATAGCTGCCAGTGAAACTCTTAAACAAGGAAATAGAGTCATTGATTGTGATATGGTTTGTGGTGGGGACCAAGGTACCATGGGGACTCTGGCTCAGGCAGTTACCTGCTCCTGGGAAATTTGCACAGGATTTCGGAAAACCGTCCAGAGCACAGTGGGGTGGCAAGGAGGTGTGGTCAGGGACCCTTCATAGCGGTAGTACTCGGCAGGCCTCTCAGGAAGCAGTTCTTCAATGTTGAAACCTGGGATGAGCACTTGTTGGCCTGGAGAGACATGTTGGGGAGACAGTGTCAGCCTCACTCCCCACAGCAGAGATGCAGCTAAGCAGAGTGACTTCACCTAGAAATATGAACTCACCCCTTTCTGGGACATCCAACCCAAAAGCCTTGTCATACACTTTTAAACAACCTGCAGCCCTTACCCTGGTAAACACAGAAGGGACCCTCCCTTTCCATTGTTTTTCTTAAACAGTGTGACTATATCCTTCTCGAGCAGAAAGGGGATAAGAATCCAAGGGCCCCTTACCTTTGTACCTTACATGTTGAAGGTGACTGAAGATCTTGTCATATGATGGATTGAAGGAGCCCATCTGCAACAGAGACCATGCAGGTTTTGCTAGGACAGAATACTACAGGCTAAGTCTGGATTGACAATTGCTATCAGAAGGGCTGAGCTGATGGTATGTAGCCACCTGCCCTCTGGTCATCTCTGAGAATCCATCCTACTAGGATAGTTAGGATGGTTCAGAGGCTGTTGGGAGTTAGTGTAATGGTCCTGCCATGTCATATCAAAGGATTTCCTATTTACAACTGAAGGCATCAGGCTTGAGTGTCCCATGGCATGGGGTACAGAGTGTCTGTACATGGTATCCAATTATCTGTACATGAGCCTGGAGGCCACAACTAGCATGTCCATCTAACCCAGAACTTAAGGGAGTTCTGGGTTCACAAAAACCAAGTCAGAGAAGTAAGCACGTTGGGAACTGAGGTAATACTGCCTCATTAGGGAATACGCAAGCTAATCAGAAGACGATCCCATTTTCTGAGTAAAGAATTCACTCTGGGGTCCATATATAGATAGCATGGAGTTTGGATACTGGAGGACAAATCAGGGGCTCAGCATCTGACAGGGCAGCGTAGTGACCCTCTTCCCCACAGATTCTCCCTTGCTGAGCAAATTACATGCCTCATGCAACAAGGCTGGAGACTGGGCCTTATTTTTCCAGTGTCACAAAAGACATGTCCATTTCCCCTCTCCAACCACAGAAAGGGCTGCCTCTAGGCCAAGAAAGAACTCAAAGGGACTATTCATGCTCTGGAGGTAACATGGGGGAGCATAAGGGATCAGCTTATTACCTCAGGTGTACACAGAACAAAACGTCAAATCTCAAACTTGTCCTCGCTACAATTTTCATGAAAACCTTTTAAACATTTCTTACCTCAATGAGGACAGCTAGGACAGCGAGGCCTTCTGACTTGTCACTGGCAGAGCTGACGTTGGGGTACAGGTCTGAGTTATAATGGACAATGTGCAGCTGCAGTGGGAGAGAAGCTGCCTGTCAGGGGATGAGTGGCTCTCAGAGGAAGCTTTCCCTTCTACTGGAGACAAGAAGTCAACTGGGAGGATAGATACCTGTCCCTCCCCTCCCCCAACCAACCCTCCCTTCTTGGTATCCCCACTTTTCCCTTTTCCCTCAGTCCTCTCCAAACTTCAGTTCCCACTAGGGCAGACTATTTCTTACTCACTCATTGGACCCCTGGTATCTGAGAAGGCACCAGGAAAGTACCAGATGTGCAATAGACATAAATGAATAAATGAATGGGTTTTTATATTGGCCATAAAGAAACCTGAGCGCTTGAATCTCTTCCCCTTCTGATTTTTCCTACTTATTCTGGAGTCTATGGCTTGCCTAGCCTCAGCCCTGGCCTCTCTGCACTTATCTAGAAGCAATGAGATGGAGCAGGAAAACCTCTAGCTGTAATTTAATCATAATTGATTCAGCACAGGACATGCAGATTTATCCGTTGGGTGGATAAAATCATAGCATGGCATTTATAAAGGTTTTTATCAGCCACATTTTAAGAGGCCACGAAGCAAAGTTACTCCATATACATAGACATCTATCTTCACAAAGTAAAATTCTAAACTCATTTTTTTTTTCCAGAGCAGAAATTACTTTTTATTATTAAGGTATACAAAAGGTAAGTTTTTGAGAAGTCATGGGTTTAAAAAGTCTAAGTCTAAGCTGGGGATGTAGCTCAGTAGTACAATGCTTGCCTAGGCATGTGTGAGGCCCTAGGCATTGTTAAAATTAACCCAATTACTATGTATAATTATGATGCTCTAATAAAAAAAATTTTAATTAAAAAAAAAGATCACTGCTGTGACAAATTCTGACAATGTTTAGGTTGACTTTTAATCCTTAAGGTGTGGTCACCTGGGCTTCAAAAAACTGTTACTAGTAAATAGTCCTGCATACACAGCACATGTATTTTTATTGATCTTTGTCCTTGAGACTATGACACATTTAGATTTTCATCTCTTTTTCTTTTCATTCATCTCATTTTCCATTGTATGTGTTTAGAAACAGAATTCAAGCACATTTTATTGAATACAGCTTAAAGTCCCCCATTCAGAATATTTTTTTGTCTTTATTGCTGTTTTGATTTTTTGGTTTTGTTTGTTTGTTTGTTGTGGTGCTAGGGATTGAACTCAGGGCCTTACACGGACAAGGTAAGCACTCTTCCACTGAGCCACATCCACAGCCTCCATTTGGAACTTTTTAAGTGGTCCTTTCTCATCTTAAAAAACTGTATCAATTCTTCTTTGAGTTCCCTGTTTAGGATTTCTTGGGGGTTCCCTGCTTCACCATCTTTCCCACATGCCATGTTGGCCTGGCATGGCCTTGAGAAACACAGTGGAATTCTATGTGGCTAAATCCCCAACAACCTGGGTCTTTCTTTAAAAAAAAAATTATATATATATATATATATAAAAATAATATGTTTATTTTACTTATTTATTTTTATGTGGTGCTGAGGATGGAACCAAAGGCCTCACACATGCTAGGCAAGTGCTCTACCACTGAGCCACAACCCCAGCCCTGGGTCTTTATTTCTTTTACAAATTACCTTTGAGCTTGGACTCTGAGCACTTTTCTAAATGTGTTCAGATTAAATCAGAAGGAAGCGAACACTAATCCAGGCCCAATGGACTTTCCTGCTGAGGGGTTTGAGAATCTCCTTTTATAGTCTCCATCTAGAAGAACCACTGCTTTCAAAGATTCTCCTAGAGAATCAGCCATTTAAGATCACCCTGATGTCTTTTCTCTAGTATTGGCATCTATGGCTCATCTTCACCAGGCTCTTGGTCTGATGGTATGGCTTAATAGCAAAAAATACAAGAACAAGAAATATTTCTAAATGCACAAACCCTCACAACCTGCACCCTAACTCCTTCTTTATTCCCCATGGGGGAAGTAGAAGCCTCAACCTTGCAATTAGCCTGGAAGAAATTGCAGTTCTTGAGCTTCAGGGAAGGGCCTGTGCTGAAATATGTGAACCTCCAGTAGTGCCATCTGATCAACCAGAATCACATCCCCTCCATGCTTGTAATCAGACTTATAATTAGCCCGAGACATTAAGCAGTTCAGCAGAGGAGAAGGGTCTTGCTGTTATTTACCAAGAGCTCCGCTGGCTGATCAGGAGCATTGATCTCCTTGTATTTAATTCTCTGTAAACACTTGGAGCCCCAGCTCCAGCTTAGTGCTTCAGGAGCTCTGAAATGGAGCAGCTCAGTGCCCCTCCCTTTCTCACCCCATTGCACACTTGTGATACAGGAAAACTGCTATTTCTCATTTTCCTTTGACATTTTTGGCTTAGCATCTCAGGGTGACATAACAAAATGCTGATATCCCAAATAAGCCTCTGTGAATCTCTGATTGCTATGATGTTCTATATTACAGTGTCAATCATCCCTTGATTTGTAGCCAAGCAGAAGAGTGGCCCTGGACCTGTCCCCATGTTCTCAAGCATAATCCATGTTCAGAGAGAGAAAGAATGAGATAGGGAGGACATTTCAAAACAGCCTGACATGTGGAGAAGACTGTGAAGTTTGGAGGAGGAATGCACCAGTATGATTTAGCAGCAGGATGCATCAGCCAGGCAAGCTGATGAGCTCTTCGTCTGCACAGAAAGGAGGAAGGCATTTAGAAAAGGAGTATGTCCCTCTGTGCCATCTTGGAAGCCCGGCCTTCTCAGCAAGATCACTAAGGAAAAGAGAGACAAACTCAGCTTGTTCACAGGAGGAGAACCAGGATACCAACAGAATAACTATAGCATGGCTGGAGCAGTTGTACCTTCCAGTGCTGCTCACAGGCGCTGACTGCTGCCCATCCCCTGACTTACCTACCTGACCAGCCCGCCCACCACCAGGCAGCCTCTTCCATACTGGTCATTCACTCACCTCAGCAGCAAAGGGCTTCCCACTGATGGTGTGCTCAGAGCCACGGGGGTCATTGCGGTTCCCCCAGTGCAGGTGCAGCTGGGTGGCACTGTATCGGTGGGAATGGAGGCCCTGGATGTGCATGTCTGAGCGCAGGATCAGTCTCACTGGGGAAAGGAGGGGCAGCCTTCAGAGCCCTACCCAGCACCAGAGAGCAGTCAGATAGGTGACCCCGCCCCAGGTCTGGATGGAGTGGGTGGCTGCAGCAAGGTGCAGACTAGAGAGATGCAGCCTGCAGGTCAGAAAACTGGCCTCCTCCCCAAGAACACCCCATTCCCTAAAGCAACTCCAGCACCTTCAGGGTTCCTCTTGGAAAGTGATTCTGGAAGCACTAACTCTAGATCGGTAATGGATGTTTCTTTATATATCAACATCTGGCTATGAAGATAGAACGTTTAGTGAAGCACCTTCCAGGCTTTAGATTTATATAACAACAATAATTTCTATTTGTGAAGCATTTATTATATGCCAGACCTTGACACACCTAATCTCTAGTCTTCTCAGTACTCATCAATATGTCCATTTTCCAGATGAAAACTCATGGAAGTTTAAGTCTTACCCAGAATCTGATGGCTCAAAAATAGTCAAGCCAGGGTTCAAATTCAGGTGTGTCTGACTCTAAAGCCTGGATGCCCACCCCTACAATAGAACTGTATGTCCCTTGAGGAGTTCGTAATGGCCACAAATTCACTCCTGCTACACACCCAGTGGACCCAGAAGCTCAGGCCTGTCTCCTCCCCCATCCTGAGAGAAGTGCTTCTTTTGTCAGAATCACCTGAATCCAGCATCCCCTGGAGAGAGTGGGCCAGGCAGACCTCAAAGGCTCCCCTACCAGGTCCCATCTCCTGGATGTCTCTGTGGAGTCCCTCCATGCCAGGTGGAAAAGGGCAGGCCAAGGAGCCAAGGGAAGCTCAGACCTATCCCTTCAGGTCTCCAAGGTCTCTCACTCACCTGAGTGGCCATCATTGGTCAGGTTCAACTGCTCATTGGCAGACACATTGTAACCTTGGAACTCTAGAGGCACAAGGCTGGCATCATACTGGAGGATGTCACCATGCAGGTCGATTGGGGACTGCAGCAGGCCCCCACATAATGGGTACTTCTTGGACCAGCTCTTCTCCCCATTAGGACCTGTAAGGAGAGATTCAACTCCAAGATTTAGTTTTCCACAAAGCATTTTTCTTCTTCTTCTTACCCCATGTTCAACACAATTACTCCAGGCTCTTTTCTTGATCCCCAAAGCTAAGCTGTTTAAAACCCAGAGATCTCAGCCTACAGAATCAGATACAGCAAACATCTCAAGACCACCTGCCATTAAAATGAAATGGGGAATGAGGCTGGAGATGTTGCTTTGTGATAAAGTGCTTGCTTATCATGTACAAGGCCCTGGGTTTGATCCCCAGTACCATGTTTAAAAAAAAAAAAAAAGTGATGTGAGGAATGAAGAACTAGAGCAGCCCATGTCAGAGTCTCGGGCTTCCCCAACTCAGTTTTATTTTGCACATAGTTCCTGTGTTGACACAATACACATTCTCTCCACATGAAGACTGTTGGCATTCGGGAATTTACCATCTGCTTATTGAGAATTTATTATGAGCCAGGAACTGCTCTGGGTCTTGGAGCCATCAGGTTGAACGTCAGAGCAGCCCTGCTCATCCAAGCTGGCATTGTAATGGGGAAAAACTTAGTGAAGCTGTTGAGCTGTGCCAGGTTTGGGAAAAAATGGTATTTGACCACAGGTCCAGGTAGGATGTGGATTTACAGGTGTGACCTTCCTCATAGGAAATCCTTGAAGACACTGATTCTTGATACCCCATTTAGAGTGCAGAGTCCAACCTGACAGGGATGCTTGAAAAATGTCAAGTACAGGCCTGGAACCATGGAGCCAAGTGCAGGGTTTCCTTCAGAGTAGCATGACAATACTACAAACTAATTATTACAATATAATTGACAAATTATCAGTGATGAGGAACAGACTTAACACAAAAATCCTCCAGGGCTCAAGCTTCTTGCTAACTACCAGATAGTAGTCACTTCTCTGGAAATGAAAATAAACATTCCATGTTTAGATAAACTATCCTACTCCCACAGGGAAAATCTTTAAAGAATGTAAATCTGTGTTTAAAAGATTATCTCCCATGGTAATTAAACAGATTTTCAAGCTGAGATTTCTCCAGGAAAGCAAATAATTGGCGTGTCATGGCTCGTTAGGGTAGAATCCATGGTGCCTGTTGGGTTTTCTCAGATCTGGGAATGAAGCCATCTGGGGTCCATTCATCAGAATGCGGGCACAGGAAAGGGTATGAACTAGGTTAGGGGGAAGGAACACACTTCCATAGAGAATAACACACTTCAACAGGAAACCAAACAACAGTTTTCTCTTTTGTGTGTGCCACTATCCATTCATGTGTTCTTCATTTCAAGATCTCAAAACCCCAGACTCGGTAACTCAACTACAACCACAGAACAACTGGGTGAGAAAGAAGCTGGAGGATACCAAGTGTTCACCCCAGGGGGGAAGTAGAGCAATGTAGTTCCTCAGCTAGGAGCAAAACTGAACTCTTCAGTGGCATAAGAGCGAAGTCATCATGAGGTATCATGCTAACTCCAACATCAGGAGAGGACACAGGATGGCAGGACTTCCCAAGAGAGGCCATCAGCCTTCCTGTGCTCACAGCACTGCCTGGGCCTACAGCCAGGGAGAGAAAAGCTGCCAACTAGGCATGAATGGGAAAACTCAGGAAGTACAGAAATGTAGCACTGAGATGACTTTTTCTTGTACACTTGACTGAAGAGAACTGGGTTAGGACTTTCTTTTCCCAGAGTGGGAAGTCCAAGGTTTTCATCAAGAGGGCATTTTAGTGCTAACTAAACAAGAGCTTCTGGAAAACAAGGACAGCTTATTTCCTTCTCTGTAAACCCAGGTCGTGAGCAGGACCACATGCCCGATGAGCAGTTATCATTTCTCCCAATCACAGAGCTTGGGAAACGCTTATAAGGAGGAATCTTTCTTAATCGTGCCCTACATTTATAAGAAGTTAGGACTAAATGAGGTATTTAGGAGTAGAAAAGACTAAGGATTTAAAAAGAACAGTGTCCAGACAAAAGTTTCCTTGGAAAGAGAAGCAATGCGATATTGGACCTGGAGTGTCCAAAGAAGCAGCCTGCAGCACTGGCTGTCCCACACCTGGGTGAGCAGCCGCGAGCAGGTCGTGTTCCCTGCTGCAGCCTCCCCTGCCCTTGTCACAAATGGGAGGGTTGGACGATGTGTTCTAGAAGCTCTGAAGTTTATCAAGAATATCAGAGCCAAGCACCCTCACCCTCTGCACCAGGCGAGTCAGAACAAGTTGAGAGGGTTGCTCAGGCCAAGGCAGCACCTGTGCAGCTTTGGGAATGAGGGCGCAGGGCACTGGAGCTCCTGGGGCTGGCTGGGGAGGGGACAGCATCTGCATTAGGAACCTGCTTCTGTCCTGGCTGCTATCCACAGGCAAGCACATCCTCAGGCACCTGTCAAGGGCTTAGAGCACCACTTCTAAAGAGCCTTTTCTATGCTTCTTCCTGCTGTTTTCCCTCATCATCGCTGTCCTTATTATTGTTGTTGTTCTATTTCATCCTTTTAACTCTCTAACTGTGGAATAAGGAAGATAAGAATTGCCACATTTTATAGATGGAAATTTAAGATAAAATGATTCGTCCAAAGTTAGACTTTGACTTAGAAACAGAGTCGCCTTGCTTGGGTCGCAGCTTCTTTGTCCTGCACAGTACTTATGAAGAAGATCTAGATACGTGTGTCCTCCCTCTCCCACACTCTCCTTAGAAGCAAGGGCTGTGTCTCATTCATACCTGCATTTCCTATGAGGCCTGGCACAGAGCAGGCCCTCACATATTAACTGAGCTGGATTTCCATGAATGTTTTCCTGCTTTATCCTTTTCAGGGGAAGCAAGTACCCACCTTAATCCCCCATATATTTTCCCTGTCAGAAAAGAGGAGGACATGGATCACTTATGCAGGTTCACAGTGTACCCTCCTAACTTTCCAGTTGACCCGTGTGAGGATGGGTTGTAGTTGGGACCACTCCTAAAATGAGTCTGGTTTCTGCCCTGTAGCCTGAGAGGACCCCCGTCCAGCTCCTGGCAATGGCTTCTGTCCTCTTCTTGAACAGCTGGGGACACTGTCAGATAAAACTCTTGTATTTTTTTTAAATATAACTTTATTTTTTACTTTTTATGTGGTACTGAGGATCAAACCCAGTGCCTCACATGTGCTAGGCAAGCACTCTACCCACTGAGCCACAATCCCAGCCCGAATCTCTTGTCTTTGTGGCTTGCAATGAGCAATAGAGTTGCCACAGGGTGGGCGCCAGGACAACCAACATCCAGGGTGATTGTACTGGACCCCTGATTCCCACTAGTCTCTGTTGGGCCCATTGTGACTTGTGGTTACAGTAGCCCTGACCTTGCTGGCAGCTACACTGCAGGCTGCAATTCTTTAACTGAATCTCAGCTTTCACACTCTTGCCAAGTGCTCTGCTGCCACTCTGCTGGGAGTGACTCTTCTAAAGGCAGCATTTATTTCCAGCTACTGTAAACACTTGATTTTGCTTTGGATTTTGATTTCACCTCTTCAGTTGGTTGGATTCATCCCATGATCATGATAAAGGAGATCATGTGTATCTCACAGTTTGTTTACCCAAATAAAATCAAGAGATTATTTCTTTCCAGTTCATGGGTTTTCCTGCTCTAGGCAAAAAGAAGTGGACAGAATTTCTGTTTTGAAATGTATCAAGAGATCAATGTGGCCCAATTCAAAATGGCTCTTGTGACTTCTGAGTGGGGATTATAAATCCCAGGCCATGCAACCTGCATTATCCAGATCCAGAACTTTAAAAAAGTAAAAAGGGCTGGGGAATAAAGCTCAGTGGTGGAGCACCCTGGGTTCAACCTTCAGTAACATACACACACACACACACACACACACACAGAGTAGTTTTCAAATGTATACAATAGTAGAGAGAGGATGAAATGAGTTTGTATCTCCCAGTTTTGAAAGTGCAGAATTCACAACCTGTCCTGCTTCATCTCCCTGGATAACTCTGAAACAAATTCAGATAGATTTCACCTGCACATATTTCATTATGTTTTTGTTTTCATTTTGGTGGTACAGGGGTTTAAGTCCAGGACCTTGGCCATGTGAGGCATGCCCTCTACCACTGAGCTACATCTCCGGTCCTCATACAAAACACGAGGAGTTTAAACAAAATAGAATGCCATTATCACCCTTAAAAAGTTAATACCTTAATGTTATCAAATTTAGTTAGCATTTGGATTTTTTCAAAGGTTATAACTATTTAATAGTTGGTTTGCAAAATTCAGGATTCAATAAGGTCCAAAAACTGCAAGCAGTCACTGTGTTGGAGCTCAGATTACAGTTTGATGGTGCAATGCTTCAGCAGAGTCCTGGACTCCACTCCTACAATGCTCAAACTCTTGTAGCCAGGCTGATTTGCCCTCAGTTGGTCATGGAGCCCCAGGTTTCAATCACCACCATCCTGAGTTAGACCCTTGCCACATCATGCTGCTTCCTACAAGGGACCCAGCCTCAACCTTTATTGTGACACCACCAGGCTCTCTCCTGTTACAACCAGATTAGTCTTGGAATAGTCCTGCTTTGGTGGCACCACCCACCCACACACTTCCTTTCTCCCCAGCATGTCCTGCCTTTCTCCCAACAGGACAAAGCAGAACACCCCAGTTGTTTTTCATGACCTCAAAATGCCCCAAACTGTCAATGTTTTCAAGGACTCTTACACCCCTCCCCAGCTGGTGTTGCCAACCTCACTCAGGATAGGCTATGACCATCAACCTTCCCCAAGATTCTTATGTTTAAAATCTGCATGAAATGCCTTCCTTCTTCTGCACATTTCCAAAGCTCGTCCATTTTTTTACAGTCCGGCTCAAGTCCTGCTGAAGGGCCTCCAGGGCCCTCTCCTCCCTGGCTGAACCTCTTGACCTACTCATGGTTCATACAGTCACACAGTGACTCATCATTAGTCTGATTCGCCTGTGACTACTATCTCCAGACCAGCACATAAGCCTGTTCCAGACTAAGCTCTGTCTACACATTTTGAAGAGCTTTTTGTCACCTTCTCTCCCCATGTCTAAACACATGGTGTACTTAGTAAACACTTAAGGAATCCACTTGGAGGTTTTCTTAAGCTCATTTAAAAAATTTAGCCATAAAAGGAAGAGGGGTGTGTGTGTGGGGGGGTGGTTATGGGGAAAGTTTTGCTTTGTTTTTAGTGGAGGGACCTGAGCATAATTCTATGCAGATGGCAAAAAAAGACAAGAGAAGGAATGCTGACTATAGGAAAATGAGGAACCCATCAATGAAGTGCCCCTCTGAGAAGACAGAAGTGGGATGGGGATCCAGTCAAGAGAGGTATTAAAGGTCACAATAAATATGTGCTGAATGCTGCATATCAGAACCCTGCAGGCTGTCTGGGAATGAAATCCATATAGTGAAAAACCCAATCAATCACCTGTGGGGATTCAGGCAAAATCAAATGTGATCAGAGACAAGGACCAGCTAATGGAAGACAAGCAGTCTCCCGTTCTCACATTCTAAGATGTATGCAGCGAGAGTATAACAAAGGGACTAAAAAAGGTGGTGTTCCAAAAAATGCATTCCAACTTGGTCATTTTCTTAACATACCTTGTGTTTTGTTTTAAAATCTAATCACAGAGGATTGGGGTTGTGGCTCAGTGGCAAAGCACTTGCCTAGCATGTGTGAGGCACTGGGTTTGATTCTCAGCACAACATGTAAATAAATAAAATAAAGGTCCATCAACAACTAAAGAGAGTTTTTCTTTTTTAAGTTTAATCAGAAAATTTCAAAGCATGTACAAAAGTCCAGGTGTAGTATAATGGTCCCATGTGCCCACCTTTTCATGTTTAGTCTAGTTTCAGGTGTGTCCCTACTCCATCTATTTCCTCTTCCCCAGGTTATTTAGAAGAAAATCTACTGATGCTTACATATCACTAAAGATGAAAGGTCTTTAAAAAACATAAGATCATTTCATATCTAAAAAAAGTTAATTCCTCAATGTCATCCGATAGCCAGTGTTCAAATTTCCCTGATTGTCTCACAAGTATATTTTAACAGTTTGCTTGAATCAATATCCAAATAAGGTTCGTGTTTGATGACTGGTTGATGTGTCTTTTAAGTTTCTTTCTATACAAAATTTCCTGTTTCATTTCTCTCTAATGTAAGTATATTTATTCTGTACATATGTACGGCCTTATTCTTGCCCTGGGCAAATAATTTATGCAATTAAATGAAGGATACTTTTATTTATTGTATAACCTGTTTTCAGACATGGTAGGTGGTAAATGAAAAACATTATGGGTTAAGTAATTTCTTATATTTATATCCTGGCACGTATATATTATAACATGTTTTATAATAATAAACACATATAGAGTTCTTTAGAAGACAAGAAGTATATAATTATTGGCACAGTTTTATTACTGTTTCTCACTATACATCCTAGAGCTCAAGAATAATTAAAATTTTAACGAAAATAAACATTGTTTGTGACCTGGAAGGATCTGACAGAGTCTGGGCCAACAACAGTATGCAGCTTTCAGCATCATCCAATTTTGAGGTTGGCCTTGGGTCCTTTTGAAATTGGTTCCTCAGAGCTGCCCACTGCCCCCTGACATTTCTTGGTGGTCACCCTCTCTGAGGTGGTCGCTTGAGGTGCCTGTGTGAATGCTAAAGGCAGACAGTTGTCTGGGAGCTGGCTCTAGGGCACGGCTCCCGCTGGCTACTGAAATGCAATCAGATTAAAACTTGCCCAAAGGATAAAACCATAGTGGCAAAAGTGACGCATTCCAGATGTCAGCATACCTTTTTTTCCAATCAATAGCCAAAATTTGTTTCGGCTAGTCCCCCAAAAGCTTTGGATTATTTTGTTTTGCACAGAGAGCTGACCACAATAAAAGTCCTGGTGTGTGTGTTTACATGAAAGTGATCAAAGATTGTGTAGCAACTTTGAATGCACATTTAATAAAATAGATTATGTTTGCAATAAAAATGAGTATCCACAGGTTAAATAAAAAATCTTTACTTGTCACTACTTTAGAGTACTATTTAATTTGTGACTTAATTCATTTATTTCTTCAAAAAATGGGCCTACTATGTGTCAAGTACTGTACTCAGTGCTGAATGTGATGGAGAACAAAATAGAAATAGTCTCTGCCCTTATGGAGTTTACATTCCAAGGGAATGGACTGCTAATGAGTAACAAATAATAAAATAACTAAGTCAATACACAAAGAAAATAATCACAGTCTACAACCAATGCTGTGAAGAAATTAAATCTAGACTGTTTTGAAGAATATGGAGAAACCACTGCTGGGTAAGTGATACAGGAAGGCTTCCTACAGGAGGCTGAGACTTAAAGTATGGGATGAAACCTGAGGAATCGTATTCCAGATGGAGGGCCCAGGAGACTCAGAGCCCTGCTGCAAGCTGGTATATTCTAGGTGTATGTGAAGCACTGACTCTGGAAGAATGTGAGATCCATCTGGCTTCCCTTTGCCAAGGCGGGTCCCTGCTCTATGACAAGGTTGAGCAGGAATAATTTGGCACCTGCTCATGTACACCTGTTGGGAAGATCTTTTTTGGGGGAGGGGTTGGCTGGTACCTCCCTCCTGCTGGGATTATTTTGGGGCTACTGGGGCTCATCCATCAGTCCTGGTCCTATAGCTGGAACCACAGAGATCACAACTAAGCCACAGGATCCTATTCAGAGGGCAAGACAGCCTTCATGTCTCTCTAAATCCATCTCAAAACCATATATCCTCAGGATGTTGTTTGAATATAGAAGTTATCTTTAAAAATACATTTAAATACTTTTACAGCTCTACAGTTCACTTCTGAAATTGATTAAAAGACATATATCTTCTCATAAAAATCCAGTCGGCGCAGTTCCCATAATGTCTACCTTGGCCGGATTCTAATCCCCCCCAGTCCACAATCTGCTGAACTCTGCCTGTTTTCGCACCCCATAAGTGACGGAAAGGCACAGCCACAAAGCCCAAGATCCTTCCCAGAAGGGAAGGAGGCTGCCAGTAGGATGGGTTAATAATTGATGGATGAGGTCTTATGATCGTATTATTTACAAACAGAGGTCAAGGAATCACACTGTGGAGCTTTGCCTTTGTTAATGCTATAAGTGAATCAGGCCTGGGCCCAAACAGACAGCCAGGGCTAGAGCGCTCATTATTAATAAAGCTTGAAGCTGGACTAGTCATAGTTGGATAGTTCTTTTTCCTTGTATTTATGATACAGATCAATTTTTTTTAAAAAAGACTCCTTTTCAGAGATGCTTTAATCTGCTTTATCTCAAAGTTTTCTTTTTATTATTCCAATTGTTGTTTGGGTCAGTTTGAGGAGAAGGAATCAACTTGGGCTTTGTAAAAATGCCCCCAAGCCAGTCTGGCATCATTTTTGGGTCAGCCTTGGTGGTGGGGGCTGGTGGCACAGGCTGGGGGAGTGGGGAAGGAGTGAGCTGTGAGTCTGGTGCTACCAATCAACTCCTGCCAGCCCTGGGGGAATACTCCAGGGGGGAGGGGGCTCCACAATCATTCACCCTCAGGCATCAAGGCCTCAGTCAGATTCTTCCTAGAAGGAAGGTTTTTAAAGGGAGGGGGGTGGGTTTCCAGGCTGCCAAAGATAAATGGCACAATTTGCTTTTGCCTCTCCATCTTGGCCACCCTCCTACATCCTTATGACCTGTTGCTTAGAGTCTTTTCATCAGGGAGAAACCCTGCCATCTTCCTGGACTGTGCCATGCCTGCTCCCATCTTTCCTTTCTATTCCAAAGAGCCAACCTGCTTGCATTCTGCAGATACATGGAGTGCTTCTCTCTCTCAAACACCCTCTCACCTCCTAAGGCAGGATAAGTTCTTCCCCTCCTCTGTGCTCTGTAGAGCCCTTTGTACCCCTTCCTTGTAGCACCTATTCTTATTAAAATAATACTTTGTCTTTCTACTCCAGTAGCCTAGTTGTTCTCAAAGTGTGGTCCACAGACAAGCATCATCATCATCATCATCATCATCACCATCACCACCATCACCTTGGAATTTATTAGAAATGTAGATTCTTGGGCCACGTCCCAGACCTACTGCACCAGACTCTCTGGGGGTGGCTGCCAGCATCTGTCATTGAACACAGAGGCCAGGTGATTCTGACATTCACTGAGGGCTGAAGCACTGCACTAAAAGGGCAGCTTCCTTCATTCATTTGTGTGTAACTGCCTCCTGCAACTGAGCCCAGCACACCAGGGTTTAGCAAATGGTTCTTGAACTAAAAAAAACAACAACAATAAACTACTAACGAGTTAAACAAGTTGCTAAAGTGGTAATTGCTTGACACTGAAAACTAGCAGGCCTGAGTCACCTGTGCATGCTCAGGTGAATGCAAAGCCCTCACCTAATCCAAGGCCTTGAGGTTGGAGCCTGAGCCTTTTTCTCTTCTGTGTCAGAGAAAGGCTGCTGTTTAAATTTTTTTATTGTGGTAAAATAGATAAAACACAAAATATGCCGTTAGTAACAATGAGTATATTCAAATTGTTATGCAATCATCACCACTATTTTGTTCCAGAACATTTTCATCATCTCAAAAGAAATCTCTAAATCTAGTAAATAGTCACTCCCCATTCTTCTTCCCAGCCCCAGGCAACCACTAATATACTTTCTGGCTCCATGGGATTGCCTACTCTGGATATTTTATGTAAATAGAATCATACAGTATGTGGCCTTTTGTGGCTGACTTCTTTCACTTAACAGCAAGTTTTCAAGGTTCATCTTTATGGTAACATTTATCCCTACTTTATTCCTTTCTATGGCTGAATAATATACCATTCTAAGTCTACACCACAATTTGCTTATCCATCCTTAGGGGTGCATTTTAGTGTCATCTAAATATCTGTGGTTAAATTGCTATTAATTTTCTGTAAAATAGTTGCTGTTTGAAATAAAACATTGGTGTTTCTCCCATTTGGGTTCTGGAAAATAAGCTGTGACCAGGTGTGGTGGCACACACCTATAGGAGGCTGAGGCAGCAGGATTGTGAGTTCAAAGCCAGCCTCAGCAACTTAGCAAGGCCCTAAGCAACTTAGTGAGACTTGGTCTCAAAATAAAACATAAAAAGGCCTGGGGATGTGGCTTAGTGATTAAGTGCTTCTGAGTTCAATCCCCAGTGGAAGGAAGGAAGGAAGGAAGGAAGGAAGGAAGGAAGGAAGGAAGGAAGGAAGGAAATAAGCTATGTATGGATCCAAGAGGCAGTCGGCAGGAAAGAATATGGTTTCTAGAAAACAAGAGGCTATGGTCAATGCAGCTATTTGTTACAAACTCCTGAGTGGAAAGGGAAAACTTAAATAATAATAATCATGATAATAAAGGCATATTCCATACAAGGCAGTGTTGCAATGTTCCCCTGCACTGAAAAGAAACCAGTGGGAGACTAAATACTGTGGGCAGAGGCTACCTTTGTGACAGGCTTGCTTCCCTGGCACAGAGAGATTTGAAAATGTCACAGGAGCTTCTCATCGTGGGTATAGCTGTCTGGGTACTGACACCCCACTAACTGCTCTCCTCTCCCTCCCTCGCTGCCTCTCCCCATCCACTTCTCAGCACTCATTTTGTCAAATGTATGAGGCTGTGAGGCTTGACTGGCATTTAGACCCAGGGAACAGTCTGGATATGTAAATTGAATGTGGCCTTGAACTATTCCTTGTGGACTTTCAATACCTGTCTACTTAAGCAAGTGCTTCCCCTTTTACTCCTGGTCTGGTTTCTCCCTGTTTGCACCACGCATCTTACAAGAACTGCCCGTGCTCACTTCTGCACAACCTCTGACTCAGATCTCACCCTACACCATGTCCACTTCCCACTGAATCCAAATTGACTCTTCTACCCCATTTCCCTTGCAGCCTTGACCTAGTGCTCTATCTACCTCCAAGCCTATTGTTTCCTCTTCTTTTAAAAAAAAATTTTATTAATGCATTATACTTATACATAGTAGTAGGGTTCATTGTGGCATCTTCATAAATGCATATAACATAATTTGCTCCATTTAATTTCCCCAGGACCTCCCCTTTCCCTCCCCTCCCCCCTCCCCCGATCCCCTTCCTCTACTCTTCTGATCTTTCTGTTTATTTTTTTAAGTGGCATATTTTAATTTCTGAACAAAACCTCTCCTCTCCTTTGGGGACACTGCTTTGTCTGAGTTGTTCTCCCATTTCTCCTTCTTCTTTCTTCTCATCTCTGGGGCTACCTGTCTTTTAATGTTGGGGGCAGTGGTTTTGTCCCAGAGTTTTATCCTTGGCCCTTTCATCTTCTCACACATACACTCCCTGGGGATGATATTATTCCCTCCTATACCTCCAATACCATCTCTAGCCCTGCTCAGGACCTCTTTCTTGCCTTCGGGACTCTCCATTGGGGTAATCCTGAAATCAGACATGGCTGATAGAGGAATCAGATAGGGAAACAAATAATCTTTTAAAAATAACTTAACTCACCATCTTTTCCTCCCCCACCTTCCCTTGAAAACTTCCTCCACTTCCTTCCAAGTGCTCTATCTCAGCTGGTGAGACCAGGCACCACCGCAAAGACCTAGGAATCATAGTCAGTCCACTATTCTCTTCTCTTTCATCCCCCACTTCCAGGTCCTGAGACCTAACAAATTTATCCTTTTAGGTTGTCTTTTTAAAACTTTTTTATTTTGAAAAAATGTAAATGTATGGAAAATTTATCAGAATAGCACAATGAATTTCCATGCACTCTTCATCTATGATCACCAATTAACATAACACTTTGCCATATTTGCATGTATATCTGTCGCCCCTCCCCCTGTCTCTGTTCTTGTTGTTATTTCTAAATGATTTGAGAGAGCGACAAATAAGATGCCCTGTCATACTTAAATACTTTAACATACATCTCCTGAGAACAAGGACATTTTCTTATATAACTACAATATAATTATCAGTCAGGAAATTTAATAATATTATACTGTTATCTAATATATAATCAATATTCAAATTTCTATACTCAGTCTCAAAAGATCTTATCACAGATAATCTATTATTTATAAAGTGGAAAATGGTAACATTTGATGGTAGAACCCAGCAGACATTTTAACGGTATAAACAAGGTTATCGCCAATAATGGGACAACTGTGTGCCATTGTGGGACAATTGTGTGCCTCCTGATGTGGTGCATCATGAAAGATATATTTCTTATTACTTCTGTGGTATTCATGTCAATGCATTCCATCTGCTTTTCCTAAGAAACCCAAAACTGAGGGACCTTCTACAAGATCTAAGCACTATCTGCTACACAGTCTACATCCTTTGCAATGTCAAGGGCATGAAAGGTCAAAATAAACACCACAGATAAATGCAATAGGTTATCTGGATTGAGTCCTGTATCAGAGAAACATGCTCTCAAGGACAATGTGAATTTTTGCTTTAAATGTGGCCACCCTTTCTCCCCACAGGCACAGCCCCTGTTCAATCCCACAGCTGTCTGTCTGTACCCCTCCTTAGCCCATGGCTTCAGGCTCCCCTCCAGTCCTCCACTCTCCACATCAATGCACACCTGATCCTGGCATTACTTTACTGACAGTTCTTGAGAAGCTCCTCAAGCTTTCAGGATAAGTCCCAAGCTCTATTGTGCAGGTCACAAGACCCTCACGACCCTACCCACTTCTGCAGGCTTTTCCCCACTACCATCTGTCAAAAACTGTAGATGGTCAAAGATTTTATCCTACTTGCAACCTAATGAGTGAGTCTGCCACAGTTCCATGGACACTGGAAGACGACATGGGACTCCTGGGTCAGAGACAAAAGAGAGTTAAATATTCACAAGAGTAAGATTTGCCAGTTTCCCAAGGCCCAGTTCCCCAAAATGATATGAGGGCCAGGTGATGCCTGTATATTCCAACCACTCAACATGATGGCAGAGGAACTGGAAGCTTAGGAAACCTCAGTTTTTTAAAGGGGGAGTCTAGCAAACCCATCCAACATCGGTCCTCCAGGGAGACACCATCTTTATCATACAGGCAATAACCAAATCATCTCTCTGCCTTGGAGAGAGATCTTATCTCTATCTTTCAAGGTTGTTTGCTATGAAAAAGAAATCTTTGAAAAGAGTCTGGAACAAAAGCAGTCAGCACCTCTGCTCATGGATGTACTGAAGAAACAGGACAGACCCATGGAAAACCATCCCCGACACCAGCCTGCAAATACTAGGCTGCTGCCCTCCTGGGCCTCTCCCGGTGCTCTGTGTTCTTTCTCACCTGCTTCTTAAGGCCTCTATTGCTGGCAATGGGGTAACATCCTCATCCCTATAACATACCACTCCCACAGATAAACATACGTTCTCCTTGCCCTACCAACTCCTCTGTCTTAAAAGAATTAGCTCTTCAGGCAGGACTTTGCTGACAGACACTTTTACCCCCAAATTGAAGTCATCCATCCCCTCTGTGTTCCACAGCACCAGTGAACATTATCATAGCACTTAATCTGCACCATAGAAATACCTGTGTATGTATCTGCTTCCCTCTCAGCTATCAGCCTGCTGAAGGCAAGGCTTTGACTCTGAACCCCCATGTCCAGCCCACAAAAGAGAATCACTGAGAATGGGCGGAAAGAAAAGTGAATCAGCTATCATTTTAAAGCCACCAACAGTTTCTTCCAGTCATCTGAGGTGGAGTTGGATGGGAAAATGATGAAGCTGGGAAGCTGGCATGGGCAAGGGCAGGACCGGGGGCTCATAAGCACATTCTACATCTTGGTGAGGGGCCCTCTCTGTGTGGTGGTAGGGAGCGCTTCAAAACCCCTTTTTAGTTAAATAGATTCAAGGCAGGCAGCTACCCAGAATTTCTGGGAACATGTAGCTCCAATTGTGGATTTTCAAATCCTGACACTGCAGGCCCAGATGCCCAGCATTCTGTTTAGTGATCCAGTGATAAAATTGGGTATGTCTTTATCAGGTCTGTGCCCTTACAAAGAATACTTTTTTAAAATATGAATTTTGACTATGCTAGACCAGATTGTTGTTGCCTCCCCTGTGATGTTATTTTAACTAAGTCAAGTGGTTTTCAACTGGGGGCAATTTTGCCCCTTAGGGGACATTTGGCAATATCTGGAGACAGTTTGGGCTACTGCAACTGGGAGATGCTGTTAGCATACAGTGGATAGAGGCCAGGGATACTGCAAACATCCTACAATGCACAGGGAAGCCCCCACAACCAAGAAACATCCTCAAATGTCCATGGTGTAGAGGCTCAGAAGTTCCAGGCTTATTTTATCAAATTGTGGTTGCCCCACCTGGCCCATGTGGAAGAAGGGACCAGATACCACTTTCAAAGGAGATTTTCTTGAAGGAATTGGATATTCTTACTGTCAATCATCTTTGGCAGAAAAGAAGAGTGGGACTCTGACTATAGGAACAGAGAACAAATCCAGTCCACAATAATAAGGCTAATGCCTAAAACAGGATGGCACCATCTCATGCCATCTGAGGAGGCAGCATATGATCATCACCCTGGGGAAGAACTGATTACAGATATATCTGGTTTGCATTTTGAGGTTGTAGTTGCCTTGTATCGATCAAATTTTGTTAAATTCCAAGGCCTAGTGAATTTGGGATATTTTTTCTTTAAAGCTGCCATTTAGTGAGCACTTAGTGTATGCTGGGCATATTTGTTTATCAGGGTTGGCTAACTTTTTCTGTAAAAGGCCAGAATGTGGGCTGGGGTTGTAGCTCAGCAGTAGAGTGCTTGCCTAGCATGCCTGAGGCACTGGGTTCGATTCTCAGCACCACATATAAATGATTAATAAAAATAAAGCACCATCAACAACTAAAAATTTTTTAAAAGGCCAGAATGTAAGCATTTGAGTCTTTGCAAGCTATCTAGTCTCTGTCCCTGTTTAATTCTAGCTATTGTGGCACAAAAGCAGCCACAGAGAAGATATAAACAAATGAGTGTAGCTGTGGGCCAATGCAATTTTATTTACAAGAACAGTGGTAGGCTGGACTTGGCCCATGGACCACAGTTATTATAGTTATTTTTCTGCATAATAATCCTATGATATAGGTACTATGCACTTATTTAATAGATGATGTAACTGAGCCAAAAAGAGATTGAATGTCATGCCCAAAGCCATACTGCTCATGAGAGTTCTCAGTCTCCACTGTTGCAACTTTCAACACACTTTGGAGTGTCCACAGCCTGGACAGTGTTAGGAGTTATGAAGTGGTGAGAGGCACCAACAGATAAGACCTGGGTGAGTGTCTAGAGCTGGAAGAAGAAGCGGCAATGGAGGGCTTTGTGATTTTGTAAACATTCCCTTAAACAGTCCCTGGGGAGTCTGGAAATAAGGAAAAGGGGATCTGATCAAAGAAATAAACTTTCTGCAGTTCTCAGGTTGGAGTTTGAACTACAGTGAATGTGGACTGGCCTGTGAACATTAACCTGATGTCAACCAAAGCCTCAATTAAGAGCTTCCACATGCTAGGCACAGTGCACACGCCTGTAATCCCAGCTACTTGGGAGGCTAAGGCAGGAGGATCACAAGTTCAAGGCCAACCAGGGCGGTTTAGTGAGACCCAGTTTCAAAATAAAAATTTAAAAGGGCTGGAGATATAGCTCAGTGGTAAGTGGTAAAGTGCTTGCCTGGCATACACAAGTCCCTGACGGAGAGAGGAAAAAAGTCCATTTTGATAATTAACCTGTAGCCCTATTACTGTTTTTTAAAGCTACTCTGGGGATTCAGCCATAGATCAGGTAATTTCAGGCTGCAATTCGCCTGCGGCTTGCAGACAGATTGCTAGGGTTCAGCGCCTGGGTGCTTCTTAGAACTTGATCTTATCGGAGCGAACACCAAGCGCGGGGCGGCCGAGTTCCGGCTCCCCAAACCGTCCTGGAACCACCCTGGCCCAGGGCTGCGGAGCCTGCGGAGGCTGCTTCTTGGACCCTGCTCCTATCAGAGCATACAACAAGCACTAAGCAGCCGAATTCCGGCTCCCGGAACTGAGCCCGCGGGGACTGCTTCTTGGAGCTTACACTTATAGGAGCTTACACCGAGCACGGAGCGGCCGAGTTCCGGCTCCCGGAACTTCCCTGGACCGGGGCTAGGAGCCCGCGGAAACTGCTTCTCCGT
>NW_026000229.1:17750573-17798260 GCF_001458135.2 Marmota marmota marmota | reverse complement strand
ATTTTGAAGCACAATGAAAAGAGTATTAAGGGTTATTGGAGGTGCATTATTATTTGCTTCAGGTCATTAGTTCTTAACCTGTGGGTGATGGAGAAATTATCAGAAAAGCGTCTATAACCATGATGGGAAGACTGTTCTCCTTCATATTTTTTAATCCTTCCTTTCCCCATGTTGATACCTGTTGCAAAATATCTGTGATGGCCTCATTAGCCCTGATCTGAGATCCTTGGGTTAGTACCTAGTTGGTTTTTGACAGAATTGTATCCCTGGATAAGTTGTTCAAAAGTTGGAATGAATGTATATATGTGCTATTGAACATACTCGTGGCAAAGTTTTCATAGATTTAGCAAACCATTAAAAATTATTTCAATAGTGAGGTTAAAAACAACTAGTTTGGTATTTAAAAATTACCTTTCACTTTTCTGTCTTCAGCTACAACATAGTTTTTTTTTATACTTCCTCTTTCGATTCTTTCTACTAAGATTGCTCTCAAGAAAGAGACTGAAATTTGTCATTAACACTTCAGTGTGAATATAAATGTGTTACTTTTTAGGAATAATTGCTCTTTATTAATGTTATGGTTTGGGTATGAGGTGTCCTCCAAAGACTCACGTGTGAGACAATGCAAGAAAGTTTGGAGGAGAAATGATTGGGTCATATCCTTAACTTAACCAGTGAATTAAACCTTGAGAGAATTAACTGAGTGGTAACTGGAGGCAGGTGGGGTGTGGCTGGAAGAAGTGGCTCATTGGGGATGTGGCTGTAGGTTATATATTTTGTATCTGGAGAGTGGAGTCTCTCTCTCTCTCTCTCTCTGCTTCCTGATCATCATGTGAGCCACTTTCCTCTGCCACACTTCTCTGCCATGATGTTCTACCTCCCCGTGAGCCCTGAAGAATGGAGCTGGCATTCTATGGACTAAGACCTCTGAAACTGTGAGCCCGCCAATAAACTTTTCCTTCCCTACAATTGTTCTGGTCAGATCTTTTAGTCACAATAGCAAAAAAGCTGAATAAAACAATTTCATTTCTGATTATGGAAACAAATATGTTATTACCTCTATAAGGACTGTCAAAAAAAAAAAAGAAAAAAAAAAAAAGCTACTCTGGGGTTTTGAGAAAACTAGCTTCTCGGTGATTCTTTTCATACTGAAGACCTTCATCCAGGCTAACTCTAAGTATCTTTTTCCAGAAAGATGTGAAGGGAAATAGGAAGGTCAAGGGCCTTGGAATCATACAGCCAAGCTGCCACTCACAGCTCTACCACTTGCTAGCTATGTGACCTTGGGCACATTTCTTTGGTTCTCAGAACTTCACTTACAAAGTGGAGGCAACAATAGTCATCACCTAGGGCAGCTGCGCAGAATCAATGTCAAAGTATAAGAATAATGTGTAGGTAAAACAGACTCTCATAACGCCAGTTCCCAGGCCTTTCTGAGCTGAACTGTCTTGATTCACACTTTTCTTTCTTTCTTTCTTTAGAGGCTGGTTTCCAACCTTTTAGAGTACATTGTCCCTTTTACTTCACCAAAAATAAATCTAGGGTTCCCTGTGTGTCTCCTCTTATTTCTAATAAGATATGCATGGTGATGTGGCATTTCGTTTCAGACTGGTTTCTCTGAAATCCTACCAACTGAGATCAAGTGTCACCTTCTCCCTGGTTCCTTCTCTGAGTCCAGAGCCAAAAATTAATAGAGAAATAAACCATTCTTTCCTCTTTCATCAACAAATGTTTCTCAAGTACCTCCCTTAGGCTGGTGCAGCCCCTGTGGGGAGGGGGTCACCTCACATGCTGGGCAGTTACACCCTCCTTCTGGATAACTCTTCTTAGGGTACAAGTGGCTCCTTGCTAGCCCCTCGGGCCCCTCAGAATCCCTAGAACTGCTGTGTATGTAGCAAAACAAAACATGCTATTGAGGGGAGAAAATTCTCCAGCGATAATCTGACAAATTCATTAATCAAGCACTTGGTTATTGACCCAATAAGTGCTGTGCTTCATGGGGCAGTCATGTGAAAGGATGGTATTCAGTTCATGCAGTTCTCAATTCCTCTTTCCAAGGCATAACAAGATTTCTGACTGGTCATCTCTTCACAATTAGACATGGGGGTCTTCCCTACCTTAACCTTGCCGACAGACAAGTTGCAGTGAAAGGTTTAACGGTGGGAGACTCTTGGGGACCTGCAAACAGGAAGCTCAGAGGAGTCTTTTGCTGAGTACAGCTCCAAGCAGTAAGACCTAAACACATACAGGTAACCCAGAAAACAGCTGAGAGGCTCACTTGGAGTTAAGGAGATGGAGTGCGAGTGTGTGAGGGGGAGACATAGCTAAGAATGTAGATCTGAGGGGCCCGAGGGGCTAGCAAGGAGCCACTTGTACCCTAATGTAGATCCCACGTGAATGGGGAGGTGGGCACGCAAGCCCTTTTCTCCCATCAGCCTCTGCGGCCCCACCCTGGCCTCACTCAGTCTCACAGTACAGAATTTGCTCACCACTTCACTACTCCTGGCCCTACAGGCCAGCCCCTCTTACTTTGATCCACATTCCTGACATGTCTCTTTACCCTTCCTTCTAAAATTACACATGTCCCCCACCTGTGCTCACCCATGCCAACCCTTCATCCTGCAGTTTGTCCATTGCTAATGCGCCATAAAGGGCATGATTCAGGATTGTTCCAAGAGGAATCCTGCCATCTCTCCCAGTTGTATGCTAGAGACGGTAACAATGCATGGATTCCACTGTTTTTTTTTTTTTTCACTAGCAGCTACATTGATTTTTGATCCACATTTCCCATGAGTGTGTCACAATGAGCTGTATCAGATGTTTTTTTATGTCAATAGGTATTAAGTCTATTGTGTTTTCTTTAACCACCAAGCCCTTTATCCTGATGAGAGGAAGAAAAGCGAGTTAATTTGTCTCTGACAAATCTACATTGTTTACTTTTTTAATCCTGTATTTCCTCAGCGGCATGATGTGTTGTGTAGGGGTCACAATGCCTGGCATAAAATAAGCATTGCCACATGCCTGGGGAAGTGCATCAGGTGGCATCAGGAGACAGAGCTCTAGCTCTGCCCTTTGTGTTCTGTTTGGGCCACTGTGACTCTGAGTTTTCCTGGCCTCATCTCTAAATGGGGCAGGACTTGGCTGACTACATTGGCATCCCCAGCCCCAGTCAGGGCCCTTCTAGGCCTATTTGAATTCTTTGTGAAGCCCAGATGAAAATGGGCACTCACCCATAGGCAGGCTCCAATACATCAGGACACCTATTGCCCTTCCCATTGGTTCAGAGCCACCATCCCCCTTCCCATGTCCCTCTGCATTTCCTTCCTCCAGTGGTTCACACTCAACCCCTTCTCCACCCTGCAGCCAGGATAATCCTTCTAAAATGCTTTGCCATCATGTCATCTACTTAGAATGTTCCAGCAGTTCTCTATTGCCTCCCCGGCTGGCTCCGGAGCTCCCCATGCTCCAGCTCTCACCCATCTCCCCAGCCCCTTTCTTCCTCATTGAGGGAATCCCCAGCACGTACCAGCCTCCTGGCTGATCACTGCCCTAGCTGTCCATTTGTCGCAAATGCCTTTCTATTCCCTGCACTTTGCCAGGATAGCTCTGACATGTCCTTCAGAACTCAGTTTGTAATCACTTCCTCCAGAAACCTCCTCTAGTCCTTCTCCAAAACACTAGTGAGGTCTCTCTCCTCTGTATTGTAAAGCCCTGCTCACTTGCCGTCTCTCCAAACTCTCAGTCCCATAATGAAAGGGACCAGGGCTTGTTCATCATTTCCTTAACACCATCCTATTTCTTTAACCCAACACTTGCATTTAGTAGTCACTCAATAAATATTTGTGGAATGAATGTGAACCAATTATCTCAGGTGAACTAAAAACTTTGATTTTACATGTTTTTGATTAATAACAAATGAGAACTTTTAAATTATTTCATATATATTAATCTATTTTTAAAAATACAAAAATAGTCACTTACTGAAGTTGAAGCTACCAATTTGCTCCTGGTTGTGAAAGCCAAAAAGGGAACTAGTCATTCGCATGACTGACTTTGACTGCCTTACAAAATGTCTTTGTTCCACAACCTTGAGGAACACCTTTTCTCCTTTGTCTACTTCTCATACACTTCCTAGAAGATGAATGACCAAGGAAGGACCACCCTGCGAAAGCCCCAGGCCTCCTTTGCCAACATCACCATATGTGCAGTAGGTAAATCTCTCATCCTGAGGTTTTCCTGAACCTTGTGTCCTGGAAGGAGGGACAGCATGTACCTCTTACTCTGAACCTGCAGGTGTCCTTAAGAGGGCTGGACAGGTCTCCTCAATTTCACCCAGAGTTCATGCAGCTGATCTAGTCACATGCTAAGGATTGCAAAATCATTTAAAAAGTTAAGGCCAGCTAAACGAACCATTTTATTTAGCGTAATACCAGTTCTGAGTCAACCTTTATAGACATAAGGAGGTGGCAGCTAGTATTTGTTCCTTCCTGGTTGGCATAAATCAAATACTTGACAGATAATTGGAAAGCTTGCTCCTTAAAGGGATAGTTTTGTAAGCTAAAAGAACAGCACCTAAATTACTTTGCTATAATATTTGTAATACTGACCCATTCCTACCAAAAAGCAAACGTGAACTGTGAATTGACCAAGAGGTAGGAAAAGCTACAGTTCAAAATCTAGGGCTGGGGTTGCGGCTCAGTGATAGAGTGCTTGCCTGGCATATATGAGGCACTGGGTTTGATTTTCAGCACTGCATATAAATAAATTGTTTTAAAAAAGATCCAGGGACAACTTAAAAAATAAAAATTTAAAAAATCTAATATGATTCCCCACTGTTCCTGTATGTTGCCGGACACGGTACATATCAGCCATTATTTTTACATCTTTGTCTTCATTGTTTTCATGACTTAATTAATCATTTCAGCCCCTGTGTGTTTGTAAACATCTGCACCATGCTTCTCAGTGTTTGCTACCATATTTCATTGCTTCTAGATGTCATTGATTATGAGATCTATCCCATCTCAGAGATGCCCCAAAATAGGCATCTTAGAATCAATAAAATGGGCTCCTTGATCATGGCAGGTGCTGCCTCTCTCTTGGTCTATGGCATGGGCCTGGAAGAGCTTAACTTTTGTTCCTGGGTCCACGGCACTGTCTGTACCTGCACTCTGGTGCTACCCTGTAAAAGAACACAGTAACCCACAAGTAAAGAAGGTTCTGGCTCCCTCAGAGACTATAGGCTCCTGCCAAAACAATCTCATTCCTTCTCTTCCTCCTAGAAACCAGACTTCCTAGTCCCTGCCTGAAGCCACCTTCATCACACACTTGCTCTGAATTTAGCCCCTTTGCTCTAAAGCTTTCTTTAGGCTGAGTTCACAGGAGACTTGAGGCTTCTCTCTTCCTGTGCTGGGCTGCTGAGGGCCTTGTGTGAGGCTAAGTCTAAGCAGCTCAGTGCCCTGATAGCCAGCCCAAGCTTCTTCCCAGGCTCAAACCTCCATTCCTGAACCTTAACCCAAGAGTCAGCCCCTGTGGCCTGCACCAGGAAACAGGGGGTGCCTGCCCTCTAGGAGGCCAGTCACATGGCTGAAATGGACATGGTCATATAGTCAGGTACCTGGACCCTAGATACTAGGAAGGCACCAGAGAGATTAGGTCCAACTTCACCATAGTGTGAAGGACAAAGTTAGAGAGAATGTTCTGGCCTGAGACACTCTTGGGACAAGAGTTTGGAGCCCTGGTGTTTTGTTCAATTCCTTTCATTCTCAGAAAGGAAATGCCCTGTTTGTTCAGCATTATAAAAGAAATTCCTCCTGGCTGTGAAAACTCAACAGTTCAGAAAAGTGTGAGGAAGCCAAACCTTTCTTAACATTGATAGAACTCTCCTGTGATTGGTCCTCTAGGGTTTATGAGGCCTTTCCCCACAAACTAGCCAATTTCATCTACACCATAGCTCTGAGCCGTGAAGGCAAGGAAAGTGGCGATTAGCATTGTGTTGGCCTCTTTCTGTGGGTGATCTGATTTGATCCTTGCCACAGACCTAGGGTGGTTCTCAGACTTGAGTGCACACCAGAATCACCCGGAGGGCTTGCTAAAATGATAACTGGGCCACCTGCAAAGTTTCTGATTAGTAGGTAGACCTAGGA
This sequence comes from Marmota marmota marmota, assembly GCF_001458135.2. Classification (NCBI taxonomy): domain Eukaryota; kingdom Metazoa; phylum Chordata; class Mammalia; order Rodentia; family Sciuridae; genus Marmota; species Marmota marmota. The sequence goes on along the minus strand of NW_026000229.1, from coordinate 17,792,117 downwards.
TGGGGCTGAGAATTTGCATTTTAACAGCCACACATGGAGTCCCAGGTGAAACTAAAGCTGGTGGTCCAGGGACCACACTTTAAGAATCATCTACAACCCCAATTGTAGCTGAGGAACTGAGCTCAGTGAAATCAAAGCTCAGACCAGCCTAGCAGATAGTCCCATAGTGGTCTGACTGCTTTGGGGGTCTCTACACCTCCCACTTCTTCCCCCTGGTTTCCTGCCCGCCCCCCGCCCCCATGTCACCACATATGTCTTAAGGAACAAGTGCTAGTTCCTATCTCTTTTCCTTAGCTGGCAAGGCTAACTGTGAACACTAACAGGCAGGCATTTCAGCAGCTATAGGCCAAGATCCTCCAGAACACACATACACCCCAACTCAGGAAAGATGAGAAATAATTACAAATGGGTAGGCCAGATGCAAAGAGATCCTGGATATCACAACTTCAATTAGAAGTAACTGGAACTATAGCCCATATTTAATAGATGATAGGAGATCACATTACAACTCTCAAGGGAAATCCTCAAGACACAGAAATAAGGATTCAGTTCCCTAGTATGAAACACAAGTCTGACCCTTTCCAGCTCTCCAAAGAGTGCTATGGGTCTCTCATTCATCTCCTGGATGGCAGCTGGGAGCAGGGGAGAAGGCCACAGGTGTGTTTTGAGTTGGCTGATTATTCACCTTTGAGAAAGAGAAGAGCTCTCCTTAATTAAACCATCCTTTAATCTCATGTGCTCCCTAACTGCCATTTTCAGTTTTTCCTTTGGCTCTAAGGCCTTCTCACTATACTGCAATTCGAAGGTGAAGTCACACAGTGTGTTGATCCCTGCAAAGGACAGAAGGCAGAGTTTACCTCCTAGCCTCCTTCATGTGTTTCATCTAATCTTTTAGTGTTTGGGAAAGGGTCAGAAAGGGTGTCCAGAGATACAGGGCAAGTTCACTGGGAGCAACTTATTCCACTGGATGGAAGACAAAAGGTGAGTGGAGGTGGGGGCTGCAGGACCTGAGGGACGTGAGCAGGAGGCTTGCCCCCATGAAGTCTGATAGGGAGGGAACAGACAGGCAGGAGCAGTGAGAACATGTTAAGGGAATAATTCTATAAGCAAGACCCATTGTGTGACTCCCACATGCTTTCTCTTTTAAAAAACAATTTACCTGCAGCCCTTCCTGGCTTAAGTTGACAGGATATGTGTCACATTCCTCAGCAAACTACCTGTTATCTGCAGGAGAAATGCAGGCCCAAAATGCTGATAACAAGAATGCCAAGTTACCCTCAAGGAGGGCACTTTTTGTGACCCTTACCCAAACCAGATTCCAGAACTCAAGGAGATAAAGATAATTCTCTTTAACCATGAAATCTATAAGAACAGGTTCCAGTCAGGATGGGCCAAAGGGACTATGGGTATCATGACCAGTGGGGACTTGAAAGTCTGATTTCATCCTGCTGTCAGTCAAAAGTCAATGGAAAAAAAAATGTGGCATATATACACAATGGAATTTTACTCAGCAGTAAAAGAGAATAAAATCATGACATTTGCAGGGAAATGGATGGCGTTGGAGAAGATAAAGCTAAGTGAAGTTAGCCAATCTCAAAAATCCAAATGTTTTCTCTGATATAAGGAGGCTGACTCATAGTGGGGTACGGAGCGGGAACATGGGAGGAATAGATGAATTCTAGATAGGAAAGAGGGGAGGGAGGGAAAGGGAGGAGGCAGAGGATTAGCAAGGATGGTGGAATGTGATGGACATCATTATCCAAAGTATATATATGAAGACACGAATTGGATGTCAACCTACTTTATATACAAACAGAGATAGGAAAAATTATGGTATATATGTGTAATAAGAATTGTAATGCAAAAAAACCAAAGTACATGTATAAAAACATGAATTAGTGTGAACATACTTTATATACAAAGATATGAAAAAAATGTGCTCTATATGTGTAATAAGAATTGTAATGCATTCCACTATTGTGTATTTAAAAAAAGAAAAGGAAAGGAAAAAAAAGTCAAGAAGTAGGCCTGGGCAGAAAGCTCTGGAAATGTCCCTGGAACCTTCAATAAAAATGGAAAACAGGAGGGGCAAGCCATCTCTCTCCTGAGAGGATCCATTCTTTCCTTTCAGAGTGTCCCCCTTTCCCCTTTCCAATCCCTTCTAATAAACTCATGCATTATTCTGGTGACATGTCTGAAATCTTTCTGACATGATTGCAAGAATCGAAGTTTGAAGGGGGGCCGCAGCACTGCCTCAGTTTCTTGGAAGGCCTCTGCCCTGTAACAAAGCCTATACTGGTTGCCAAAGGAGACTTTGCAATGGAGACTCTATTGTCTAGGAGAGGAGCCAAGGAGTGGATCTGGGACAGCAGTGTGAGTACATGGCATTGCCTGGATCACACTGAGTCCTGCTAGAGCCCAGGCCAGTCCCATCACAGCCGAGAAGCTGGGCAGGAGCCCCTGTGAGCGACTGCAGCCAGCTGCCAGCCCCTTGCCCCAGCAAAGCCCCCATGTTCCCAGAGTTCTCTGCATGGGATGGAGTGGCTGGCCTCATGGATACCCTTTGGGGTGGTGACTTAGGTGGGACTCACTCTCCATCCAGGAGAGGCCTCAGCATCCATGTTCCTCTCCCATCCTATCACCTTTAAAATTTGTCTTTTCTTACCTGCCCTATATCTATATCAGATAGTGGTATTTGTTTCTTTCTGAACCAACCCACATCCGAAGAGCATTGTCGGATACTATCAGGAGTGAAGCGCAGTGCTCGTCCTCTGCTCATGTGCTGGTTTTGGGTCATTAGCTCCAATGTAGGCTTTTTTGTTTGTTTGTTTGTTTGTTACCCTGTTGTTTCAAACACTCTGGGATTTCCCCCCTCCTTGGGGAGGGCTAAAACAAACTAACAAAACCCTACAAGGGTAAGGATGATTCTCCCAGCTAGATGGAACTTTTTAACTCTTATATTGAATTTAATATACACACAAATGAGTGCAAGGATCATAAGCCAACAGTTTGATGAATTTTCACAAACCTGACACAGCACTCATATCAAGGACCTGAACATAAACAGCACCTCCTCGTGTCACCTTCTGGTCACCCCCACCCTCTACAAACACCTACTATTCTGTTTGGGAGAACAGGTTCATTTTAGCAGGCTGGAGTTTGTCCTCAGTTCATGTGACAACATGACTTGCAGTCACAGTTTGGAATAGGAGAAGCCACCAGGGCTCCGCAGGATTGACTTGGCACTGGTTTGACTGGGGAAACACAGGTTTTTGTCTTTCTTTCGCTCATGATGGAGAAAATCTCAACCCGGCAGATATTTAGATGCTGTATCAGTCACCCAGGAGGAGTGCTGGGCAGGGCTGCCCCATCTTCATTGTCAGAAGCTCCTCCTCTCTTTGGGGTGCCATCTCTGTGTCAGCCTGGTGATCTACATGCAGGGGATGGGGGGTAGAATTCCCTCTCCGCACACCTCCAGAAGCCCCACCATGTGCACCAGGCAGCAGGAAGCCCGGAGGCAGGATGACTCAGCACTGTCTACGTGCATTGCATGAAGCTGAGTTCTGTACCCTGGAAAACCAGCATGTAGCACTTGGTTGGACTTGCCCATTCAGCACAGCCCTGGCTGCTTGGAAACCCTGCCCTCCAGCACCAATGCTGGGCCCTCTGTTTACCTATGACTTGGAGCACAGGCCAGCCGCCAGCCCCAACCTGTCTGCCCCCTGAACCATCCTCCATCTTCCTCTTCCACTTGTCCCTCTGAGGGCTGACCACACCACATGCACCCATTTCACTAATGAAAACCAGATTGCTTTTGAGCTTACCCCATGCAAGTCCGGGCATCATCAGACTCTGCCCTCTGCTTCCTCAACAAAGAGCTGCTCTAATTGTACAAGGCAGAAGGGCAGAGGTCTGACCAGGGCCAGTGGTCAGAAAGAAATGCTCTGGACCAGTTGATAGGGTTGCATAGAGAAGCCCTCATGGAAGAACACTGTGTCACAGGTGGCAGCAAATCTTTTCCTCCCACTCCTAGACACAGTGACTCTCTGTTCCCTATAAACATCTCATTCTGCCCGGGGGGACTGTAACAGAGAGGCAGGGAGCCCTGCAAAGACTTGATTTGGATTTCCAGTAGAAGAGGTGGGGTAGAAATATCTTGAGAACCATGTGGTCAGCGGTCCTCTAACAAAGCATTCATAAGATAAGACTCGCTTGGGGACTGAATTTTTTGCAGTCCCCCACCCCCCTCTTTCTGGCCCATCCTGACTGAGGCTCCAAAATATGCATTTTTGGACAGCATTCCAGGTGATTCTGATGTAGGTAACCCCAAGCCACAGTTGATGAACACTGATCTAGACAGACACAGCCCACTCCCCTCCGCACCAGATTCAGAGAGGAAGGTAAGGCTCACATGACTCACAGAAGATCGTACTGTTTAAGGCCCAGAATTCAGGACCCATCCTTTTTTGTGAAGGTCACAAACACTCCCACCATCAGCATACAGACACAGCCCACCAGAGGGGTCCACAGCCCAACTCATTTGATTCTTCCTTTGTGAGGTCTCTCACCCAGCCCTTTCCTTCCCTGTTCCTGCCATTACTACAGACTGGTTGTGAAGACACAGAATAGGTCTCCTACAAAGGCCACTTTTCCGATTCACTGTCATCTGCCCCCTCTCCCCTCCCACTGAGTTACTCATCCTAAACCAGATATACAACCTGCCCTGCCCCTCCATGTATAGAACAAGGTGGGAAAAGCCTGCCCCCCCATGTGACCCCACCTATCTTTCTGACCTTAGAGCCCATTATTCTCCAATAAACCCTCTTTCTTCATGTGCTTCCTTCAAGTGCCACCTTGCTGTCTTCCCTTTGCGCATTCGATGTCCTTATCACCTCGACCAACAGACCTTCCTCTACCTTCACTGAATCTCTCCATCTTCCAAGGCCTTGGGAAAAGACCAGTTCCTCCAGGAAGCCTTCCTTAACTATTCAGCCCTCTGAGCAATCAGAGAACAGAACTATTTATTTATTATGTTGTTATTACCTATTATATTCTGCTTTGAACTGTGAACTATAAGTAATTTCCAGTTACAGACTACAGTCTACCCCTTAATTACATACTCATTCAGCAATGTGCTTTGCACATCAAAACAGTAGGGACATTAGCAATAATGGAGCTACATAGTGCCAGAGCCAGGTAGCTGGTTGGTCAGTTCAGTGACTTTTCTACACCTCCTGGACTAATGAACACCCCAAGGCTAACCTTTGAAAATCAAGGTTAGGGCTTTCCCTGGACTATGTGTCCACTGCTGTAATCAACTTCCCTGACTGTCACCACCCCACAGCCATTGCATCTCATAGCTTTAACTTTGGCAGCATAACTCTGCCTGCTTCAAATGCCTCCTGGGCCAGTGTGGTCAGTTCCACTCTCCAGAACAATATATCTTGTGTATCTTCTATGACACTGTCCCTAACAAAACATTATTATTAAGTTTCTTGTGCTTGCCAGAGGAACAGGTGCCTGGCTTCCCATTCCCACTCCAGCAATGACAACATTCACTGCAATGACAATTCAGTGCAATGACATGGTCAAGCCAACCTGGAGCTGCCTATCTTGCAGGCCTGCCAGAGTGACTACATTTTAGTGAACCACAGAAACTCTGGGGCATACCTGATGCTCCTCTCTCCATGTAAGACAGCATCTCTCCTCTACCAAGGACCAACCATCACCCCCTCATCCATCACTTGCTTATGAAGATGGAAACAGGAAGTTAATTCCAGATACACTGACAGCTCAAGTTCTAGGGCCTGAGCCAAACTTTCAGAAAGGAGTCCTTTATTCTTTGTTTATTGTAGGAAAAATGTCCTATGAGGAGGCAAGTTTCTCTCTTGCCCAGTGCCCTTGCAGTCTGGAGGTACCCAAGGGTTTGGTAGAAATCCCTGCAGGAATCTGGAAGCCTTAACCCTGTGACTCCCAGCTCAAGTGCACAGAGCAGGCTATGTTGGGAAATGCAGTGTGTCACCCTCTTGTGGAACCGTTCCTTGGGGATGCCTTCATCCCTTCTCTCAACAATACCAGCACAACTTTTCTGATCCCCTAAAAGCATGAAGTTTCTGGGTTTGCATTAAATACTACCATCTCCTTAAAAATATATATTTAAAAATCTCTACTTACCAACATAGGTCCACTTGGATCCTGCAAAGAACAAAAGGAATCAAGTAAGTATAACTGAACTGAAGGAGTTAGGGAAAACATGACAGATTTTGTTTTGAAATGGGTGAGATTGAAAAGGAGGTGGATACCCAAAACTTAAGACTTCTGAGTTTAAGTCAGAACCACAGCTTCTCAGAACAACTGTACTCCACTCGCAGGCTCAGGATGGGGAATTCATGCAGGGCTCGTGTGTTCTTTTTCAATTTTTTTTAAATAGTTGTAGATGGACAGCATGCCTTGATTTTATTTGTTTATTTTTACGTGGTGCTAAGGATCTAACCCAGTGCCTCATACAAAATAGGCAAGTGCTCTGCCACTGAACTACAGCCCCAGCCCTCATAGGTTCCTGAATAAATGCCTCCCAGATATCTTAGAAAATCCAAAATGTAATTGTCCAAGTAGGTAATACTTTCACATGGCTCAAAAACCTAAAGCAGCCAGAGGGTCCACTCATTAAAATCTCTTCCCCAACCCTTGCTCCCTATTTCCATGGGACACCTGGTTTATCAATGGACTGTGAGCCTTTACACAGGATTGCCACACATGTCTGTATTTATATCCCCCTCCCTTTCCCTCACATAAACATCAACCTTCTGCAAGCTCTGTTCTATATCTTGCTTTCCCCCCACTCAACATACCCTGGAGAACACACCAGTACACAAAGAGCAGAGCACTAATCAGAGATGGGAGACATTTCCTCTAAGAAAGCTACCATCCTTCTCTGAGTTAGTATCCCCAGAGGCAGTAAGAACGTGGAGGAGTGGTTCTGCCAGGAACATAAAGAGAGTCACCTACCACCTCCCACTCCACACCCTTTACGACACACAGGTCCTTAGTTCCTACATGAAAAATGTATTTTTAAAAAGTCATTGCAGAGCTGTGCGCCTATCACCCTACCTGCCCACCTTCCTCTTCAGCTCTGGAAGAAGACTGAGCCCCAAGCTGAGCTGCATCCCCATGTGTCTCAGGGGACACATCCAATGAGGAGAGGTGCAACTTCTAGGTCCCTCTCTCCAAGCATCGCCAACTGCAATGGGAGGGCACCGCTGGAAAAGAAAGAACCTCACATCCCCTTTCTCTCTCTGTTTCTAGTAAAACTTAACCAGCATGCAATCTGGTTATTTATCACAGGGGCATTTTCTGCTGGAACCAATGGTGATTTTTAATAGTTAAAAGAGGACTTTGTTGTTCTTGTCCTATTCTATTTTTTTGCCTCCATGGGAAAACCAAATTTGTATATAACCCCCAGTTTACTACTGGCCCTTTCACTGAAATGTTGAAAAGAGAGAAATATTACCTTGGAACCAACCCAGAGAAGACATTGGACCTCTTTTTTGGAAAATTTTCCTTAACTGTTGGTTTGAGGGTCCACCATTGAAATACAATCATGGTTTTCAGAGGAAGGAAGCCAGATGATTGCTGCTTTGCCAGGCAGAGCACATGAAGGTCCAAGAGGTAAAAGCCCAAGTAAGAGGGGCATTCTTCCTCTTTCCAAAGAGAAATCCTGGATGTCCCCAGAAAATATCTGCTGCCTCTGAGCAGCCCTGCACCGGCCAGGAGGTTGCATTGCACCTGCCCCAAAATCAACTCCCAGATTTAAACATCTTCCACTATTCCTCCCCAAAGCTTGCTAAGCTGAGGTTTCCCCCAGTACTGTAGCTCTCATTCTCAGATGAGGCACCAGCATAATACTCTGGAAAACTCCAAGACATACATTGTAGAGGACATCAGGGACTGTAAAGCCTCTGACACAGGAGTGGGGACTTGTTGAAACACAGCAGCAATTCCTGTCCTCTGCTCTCTGAACAAGCCCTGCTTGGCCCTGAGGACTCAGTGTCTCAGGTACAAACGTTAGTGTCAGGAGGGGCATAGGGAGGGGAGAAGCCTCACTATAAAATGAAGGTAAGAATGGTGAGTCAGTAGAGTTAGTAGGGTTCATCAGTGGAGATCAGGGTCCACCCTGACTCATCATTAGCTCCAATCCAACCTTAGGAAGCCATTCTGAAAGTGCACACACATTCGTGGAAGTGTTTGCTTTACTGAGAAAGGGCACCTTTCTCAGTAAAGGTTTCCCACCTCTAACTTTAGGGGCAGGAATTTTAACAATATTAAACTGACCCTACAAGGTACTTTAAGCCAAGGCTTCACTGGCTTCCCGAGGGAGTAGTTCTTTTTCCAGAGGAAAATCATTCTCCTCAAAAGTTCATCTGTTTCTTCCAGGAGACTTGGGCAGCTCAGCCAATGCCTGTTAGGACCTGCATACCCTGCTGGTGCTAGGCAGGGAGATGCCCTGGAGGGGATGCCATGAGAAAATGAAGATGTGGGCAGGGGTGCATGGACCTGTTTTCTGTCCTGGGTACTTCCATGAGTAACCATCATCTGTCGTCCAGCAGCCAAAGACTTCCCAGCTCTCTGGAACAGGTTCAGCTAGAGCAGACTCTCCAGAATTCACTGAAATGCCCCTTAGCAACAGCAACCAAGAGTTCCAAGGTTTTCTCCAGAACCTGGAGATCATGATCCCATCCTCCCCTGGCCCCAGCTGCTTTTCTTGGACATTCCTCAGTGCCAACTGAGGGAAGCTTCAATGCTCCAAAGAAAGCAGACCACACTTTGACCCTATTACTCAGCTAGCCCCTTTACCCCAGCCTTGTGTTAATGCTGATGTTCTATACACCTCAGTGAATTTTACTTTGACCTTGTCTCCTGAGGCAGTCAAAAAGCCAACATAGCAAACAATAAATAACAGGGAGGGAAAAAAAAAAAAACCAACTTGTGTTCTCAGAGTCTAGGGTTAGGCTAATCAGTGTGAGATGAGGTCAGGATTTCTACTGCAAACTTCCCCCACCTCAACTTGGAGAATGAGGAGGGAGGGGCCAAGGAGAAGGGGAGGAAAGAAAGAGAAAAGGAGGGGTAGAGAAAAGGAAGAGAATAGGGAGCAGCTCCCCAAAGTAAGGGAAGCAATGAGCTTTCAGAAAGGAAAGGGGGCCAATGAATGGCCTTTCTCTCTTGAATCAACTTGAGACTGAAAAGAATTCTAGCAAACTTCAGTCTCAGAACAGCTTCCTTGAGAGGAAAATATATGCCAAAGTTTGAAGTTTAAAAATTAATTTCTGGACCAGGGATAGAGTTCAGTGGTAGAGTGCTTACCTAGCATTTACAAGGTCCTGGGTTCAATTCCCCAATCCCTCAAAAAAATTAATTTCCACTTTTATGTAACTCCTTTCTCCTTCATTCTGTCTCTCCCACATGAAGGAAATTATATTAAGCAGATCATGCCAGCCAGAAGATTAGAAGTTACTTTAGAGCAATCCCACAGCTACTCATGCCCAGCTCCTTGCCTTTCCCCATGTGCACAATGACCTTCAAGAGGAAAGGAGGCTCGGAGCTTTGATGCTGCTGAGCAGGACCAATTTCCCATTACCACTGCTTAGCCAGGGAGAATCGATTTTCAGCCATTATAATCCCTCTTGGTTCTTTTACAAATGTTCCAACCCAGCCTGGGTCCAGGAACTGTCATACCCACAAGTGTGTCCACAATTTGGGACAAACTTTGTCAAGGGTAGGAGCTCTCATCAATTACCCAGGACTCATTCACAAAAGTCACCATCTACTCCCCAGAAAAGTGCTCATCCAGCTGATGGAGAGAGGGGTAAGAGCTTAGTGCTATCCTTTTCTTATTCCAAGTGATTCATTAACATGGCCTTGGACTTGAGCCCACACTGCAGGTCCTGCTACCCACCTCCACCTCCTCCTGTTCCATTCTGCACCCTCAGCCTCCAGCACTTCCAGGTAAAGCACCCTAATTACAATTATAAATAAGGTGTACATGTGTGTGCATGTGTGTGTGCACATACTGTACATTCAAGATAATAGAATCCTCCTGGAGAAAAGCAATGTTTAACAATGGGATGCGTTATCCCTTTGACTTGGACATAACAAACAACAACAAAAACCCTACTACTGTCTGAGGGTTGTGCAGTAGAGCGGCAGCAAACAGTTCTGGTGCTCACACCACTCAGATGCCCAGTCTCTTCTCTACTGTCTGCATGTGGATTAGAGGCGCGATACTTTAAATCCTGGTTCGGTCTCTCCTCCCTGCTTAGCGAGTTCCCAAGCCACATCTCCAGAGATCAGATGGCAAAAAAGCACCACTAGAAAGACAACGTGCTTCCGGATCCATTCAACCTCAGCAAAGGAAAACCGAGCATCCTTTCTTTAAAATGTGTTATTCGATACACTGCTTTCCCGGCTCCCCCAGCAATAATTTTACTTTATCATTAAGAGCCCCGCAGGAAATCCTGCCCAGGTGGGGCTGAGTGGGGTAAAGAAGGAATGGAAAGAAGGAAGGAAGGAAGGAAAGAAGGAAGGGAGAGAGGAAGAAAAAAGATAAACTTCACCGTTCAGCGGGGCTGGGCTGCAAGGCTGCTGATTCAAGATCACCAGCAGGAGGACAGTCGCAGCACGCAGGCTATAGTGGGGCATCTTCTGCTCCTGGCCGGTGGCTCCTGGCTCCCGGTCGGCAGCTGGCAACAGCCACTTGCTTTCGGACAGCACCGCGCAGCGCTCGCAGCCAGCGGGGCGCGCACCAGGACCGCGCGCGCGCAGCCGGGAGCCGTGGCTAGCACGTCTGCTTTTCGGGCTCCTGGCTCCCCGCGGCCGTTTTTATGGAGCAACTCAACCCCAAACACATGATGTCATCGTGCGGGGAGAAAAAGAACGCCCAGCCTACCGAAGGGCTGGGGCCGCAGGTCCGAGGTGAGTTGCAGCCTTGACTTCAGCTGTCCTCTGTAGCACTCTTCAGAGCCACTGCTGACCTGGGGGGAGCGAGTGAGTTCTCCGTGGCGGCTGCCTGCAGGCGTGGCGAGATCCGCCTACCTATCTCGGTCCCATCCAAAGAGGTGCGTCTAGGGATCACTTAAGTGGTCGTGGCCTTCATCTATCACTGCTCCTATTTAGAAGCCACTGAAGCACAATGTTATTTAAGTCAAAGTCTTCAGGGCTCCAAGCATGCTCCTGTTTGGACTGACCACAGGTTCTGGACTGTACAAGATAGCTAACGGGCTACATTCAATTCAGAAATTCTGTGACGTGCACAGAACATCCCGACTAGGTTCTTAACTTCAAAACTTAAAGGTAAAGAAATTGGGAATCAGAAAATAGTTTAATGGGATATATGTGAACAGCTTTATTCAACAATTAGAATTTATCCTAATAAAAAGTGGACAGTCAAGGCCCATGCTAGTTCACGACATCAATTCATCCTTACTAAGAAGCTGATCTCTGGGGTGGCAGTGGAAGAAAAGGACTTACATTATTTCCCAAGCATCTACTGTGTGACAGAACACTGCATCATGTGTGTCTAGATGTTGTGCATCTTGGTGCAGATTAGTGTCTAAGCTCACTTTTCTCACATTTCTGTATGCTTTGCAATTTGTGCATTCATATTTCTAGTCAGATCCCCTTTTAGTCCATATGCAGCCAGCCATTAAGTCAAAGGTTTTATTAACCTGCTGTCTCCAATACTTCCTAAATCTTCCTGCTGCTGTTACTGCCACTTGTAAATCCTACCACTGAGGTCATTGTGTTTCTAGCTTCCCGAGGCCTTCTGACTATCTCTGCTCTGCTCCTGATGCTGGGCTTGGTTTCCATCCCACTCAGGGACCCCAACCCTATTTCCTACACACATTGCTCAGAACACATTGGCTGCATAAAGATGCCACCACAGTCCTGATACATAACCCCTGGGTTTGTGACCTGGCCCATTACGCCCTCTTCTCTTGACCACTCTCTTCTCTAGCCAGACCAGACCTTACCAATCTCAAGTCCATTCTGACCCTCAGCTTAAGCAGACTCTTAGGCTGGCTGTAGTGTCCTATGAAGCCTCTTTTTCACATGATTTTGGTGGGAGCAAATATCTTCTCTCCTGACAACCACCAGGAAGTAGATGCCACCCACATTTCAAGGGGTGTTACTGTTCTGTTCCTATCGGCTCAGCTATTGTGTGAGTAATAAAGAGCTCTGCAGTCTCTTTAAGGAAGTTGTTACAGTAAGAATCCTGTCACAAGTACTTCCAGACCACAGGAGGCTTAAGGATGACCTTTTCTGCCTGATAAAGAGCCTTGAGCAAGCTCTGGAGTGGCGAAGGAGTATTTGCTTGTGGTTCTTGTTCAGTGTCTGATTTGTCCTCAAGGGCAGTCAGTTTAGAAGATGAGATGGATTAGAGAACCCAAGAGCCTGGGGAGGAGCCACTGCAGGTTCAGAGATGCAGAGACTGAAACTGTTGGGGTGAAATCATTTGCCACACATTTCACAATTAATTCAAGGTGGTAAACTGGCCTATGCACACACCTGCTGTTATTCCCATGCCAAGTATTTTTCCATTATATCTGGTTAAATGTTAAGTTCTACTTAACCTTGAACGTGCACTTCTAAGGGATCACCAAAGATGAGGGAGTTAAAAAGGGGGAAGGGATAGACTTAGTAGGCCAGTAAAGCTAGATTGTGCACTAGGGTTTATGGAGAGAAAAAGGAATGAAAAGTTTACTGCATATCTAAATCAAAAGAGTAGATAGCAAGTAAAAAAGAATAAAGAATATAAACTGAGACCTAATTGCCCTAAATACTTTGAATGAGCTTTAAAAGGAGAGGAAAAAAAGATATTCTTAGGTAATCAGAAGGGGAGGGCAGGAAGCCAGCAGAAATTGGTGTAATGGTCAAACTTCAAAAGTATTCAAGCTGAAATGTCAAGGGTCCCTCCAGCAAACAACACACACCTAATCAGCTTAAATTCCCAACTCTGGGGATCCTTTCCTTGCTCCTGGAAACTTGTGTAGATGAACTTGTAAGAACTTGCTCTGCCCTCAGCAGGCAGGGCTATTATCAGCCAATAAATAGCCCATTACCTGATGAGATGAGTTATAATGGAAAGTGGACCTTCTGTACACAAAGTGTAGTAAATGGCCATCAAGTGTCACACCCAGGCTCCAGGGCACAGTGCCCCTCTAGAATATTACCATTTGAATAGACAGGAGGGTGAGGCTGGTGAGTCAAAGGGCAGAGGAGTACCGAGGAAAGAATGCAGGTTTGGTGTTAGGAGGTCTGGGCTGAAGTGCCTTGCCCACCACTTCCTCACTGTATGACCCTGACTGGCACACTTTCTTCACCTGGAAAGAGCAAGTGGTAATCCCTGCCTGTGGACACTGACAGAACTGAGCTAAGGCTGGAAGGAGATAAGGCAAGTGGAAACACTTATGCTCCTCCATTCATTCATTCATCCTCTGTGTGCTAGGCACTGCATTGGGCATAAAACAAATAATCTCATGAATAACTATAGAACTATAATTTTAGTAAGTGCAATGGAAGGTTGATGTATAACCCAAAGGGCCCCATTCAGTTCTGGGGCAGTGACAGAAGACGTCATCAAGTGTGAGATTAGATTCTATGACTTTATAAAGCCTTTGAAATGCATAACCAGGCCAGGCTCCTCTTTCCCAAAGATGGTGCTGTTGGTGGTATTTGCACCTTTCATCAGCTAATTGTTGGACTTTTGAGTAGAAAGTTTAGATAGAGGGAATTTCATTTCTTAAGAATGAACTCTTCAAATAGTGTCACTCAATTGAGAATGTGCCTTTGTATGAAGCGAAAGAAGAACTGCTAAGAAAGAAAGAGAAAAGAAAAGGCAAGGCAGGACTGCTGGGAGGAAAACTAACATTTATTGGGCATCTACAGTTTGCCTGGCCATGCATGACCCTTCACTCTCACAGTAACCTGTGGAGACAGTGTTAGGTTTATTAGTCTATGTATGAAGAATCTGAGACTTGGAGAAGCTAAATCCTTTGCTAACACAGGTTCACGGGCTTTTGAATGGCAGAGACTAGATTCTTAGCCCAGAAGATTCTGTCTCCAAGGCTCAGAAAGGCTCTTTCCATGCCTATCCTACAAATGCTTCAAATGGCCGAGTATGGTAATGAGCAGCTGTAATCTCAGCAACAGCCAAGGTTCCTAAATTCAAGGTCAGCTTCACTAACTTAGTGAAATTCTGTCTCAAAATAAAAAGTTAAAAAAAAAAAAAGAATGAGGATGTAGCCCAGTGGTAAAGCACTCCTGGGTCCAATCCCAAGCATCCCAAAAAAATATTTCAAATGGGGATGTTTTATTACTGAATTCATCTGAGATGTGTATTCTCCAATTTTATAGATTCTGTAATCATTTATTTGTTGAACATAGGCATAATGTGACAATTCTGGCAAATAAATAATGCTCAGCAGGGGACAAGGCTGTGTCTTCTCCAGGCCCCTTGGAGTTACTGAGGGACCCTATACTCTGATCTATGCCTGGAGCATCTGCCAAAATATGATACAAAGAATTTGAGAACTCAGAGCTTGATTCCACATAGTTCTCCAGCAAAGGAGGAGACTGAGCTCCTTGTTATATTAATGAGTTCTGCTTTGACCCAGGAAAGAGGAGGAGGAGGGTATCAGAGAGAGGGAGAAAGGGAACAGGAAGGAGAGGGAGGGAAGAAGGAAGAAAAAGGCCAAGTGTACCCTTTGCCTAGTGCTGAGGCAACCTCTTGGCCAAAACTTACATGGACCTACTGATCTGGGTGCCAAGGTCCATCTTTGAAGTCAGCGTTGTAGTTTTATTTGCATCTGCTCTACACCTTTATAGTGATGGTATGGAATCATCACCTCTATGTGAACCCTACCACCCTGCTCAGTGTCAGGCAGGATCAGTTGCAAGACCATATGACCTGCAGGAAAGAATGTAGACTCCTGGCCAAACTCTGGGATATTAGTAAGCCTCTTGTCCTGTACATACCACTGTTTTTTGATCTGTAAGCTGGAATAAGAATGTCTAACCTCAACTGGGCACAATGGTGCAGGCTTGTAATCACAGTGACTTGGAAGTTTGAAGCAGAAGGGTCATCATTTCCAGGCCAGCCCGAGCAACAGCAAGACACTGTCTCAAAACATAAAAGGGGCTGGAGATATGGCTCAGTGGTGGAGTACCCCTGGGTTCAATTCCCAGTACTGCAAAGAGAAAAAAAAAAGGAATGGTTAACTCCACACAGGGGTTGGAACCATAAATGTGAAGGTGCTTTGGGGCAAAAATAAGAGCACTCAATGTAAGTTAAAATATCACATCCAAGAGTGGGCTTGAAATGAAATAAAATTGGTTTGATCTCCTCCTGGGTTTGCTAATCTAAGAAAATAAAAACTGAATTCCAACAAGAGACATGAGTTCTCAGTCTAGCCATGACACAGTTGCCATGGTTACCCTGGTCCCTGTTATTTGTCCACTGAATCCTTCAGCTCAAATTTCTGTTCAGTATGGAATAAGGGCTCTCCATCAGACTTCCATAAAGTTCTCAGCATGATTAATAAAAAGTGATACAAATTTGAAATTTTATATACAGAGAAAGCATTTTTAAGGGAAACAAACCTGAAGCAATACAGTTTACCTCTTTCCAGGTAAGTTATTTGGAAGACCATGGTTAGCTGATACTACTTAGGAGACATCATTAAGCTGTAATAACTTAAGGTTTCTTGCAGACATCTCTCCTTTCCCATCTGCTGGCTGCATCTACTCTCCCCCAACCTCAGGGGTTTGGTCCAGATCCTGGTCTTGGTCTCAGTCTGAAGCACTGTCCCTCTCAACACTGTTTTTCAAACTACTGTGTAATCATAGACCACATTTCAGCAAGCTCACAAGGGCCAACATAAAATCAAATCTGGCTGGGCATGGTGGTACACATCTGTAATCCTGAGAAGTCGGGAGGCTAAGGCAGGAGGATCACAAATTTGAGGCTAACCTGGGCAGCTTAGCAAGAGCCTGTCTTGAAATTTTAAAAAGGGCTAGGGATGTGGCTCAGGGTAGAATGCTTCTGGGTTTAATCCCCAGAACTGGAAAAAAATAAAATAAAATCGGACTTTTGCCCTGAGTCAAATAGGTCAAATGGTACATTACATGAATGTGGATTTTGAAATTCAACTACACCACTCACTACCCTGTGTGATCTTGGATAAGTTACTTCCTGTCCAAGGCTCACTTTCCTCCTGGTCAAAGAGATAAGGGCCATAGAGTCAGTATACCTCAAAGCTACACCGGGAGGACTAAATATAATAAGCTAGGCATGTGAAGAATCTGGCATAGTGGCAAATAATAGGCACTGTGTAAAGAGTGGTTCCCTCTATAGAAGGGGCCTGGACTAGCTGAAAGGGGGCTATTTTGCCCCACAGTTCCAACCCTGATTTGGGCAACCCCACCAACTCCCACTAATCCTAGGGAGAGAATGAGCAAAGATTTCCAGGTATTGCATTCCCCAATAGTCTATCCAGTGGCCTCTCAAAGAATTTTGGCTTTTGTCATCACGAACCTAGCCCCCCTACTGAGGTAAGATGGCTTCTAAACAAAAAGACTCAAAACCACTGCACCACAGGAAATGTCTGATCCATTGAAATTTGGAGGTGGGAGGTATTCCTAAGCTCAGAGATGCCACATCTTCTTGGAATAGGTTGGCAATTTCCTCCTGCTTGGACACTCTAGTTCTCTACAATTGCAGCAATTTAGAAGCTGACCTTTCATTTCAGGTGCTTTCAAAGAAAAATGGCAAGCAACCCGCAGTTGCTTGTGTTTCAGCTTGTGTTTGTCTCTCCTGGCTATCGGGTACTAGGAACATTCAGTGTGCTTCTTCCACTTCTCTTCCAGCTGGAGTTGGTGCACTGAGTGGGATCTTATTTAGGCTGCAGTTCCTGACAGAGTTCAGTGGGTTGAGAGCCTGGTGCAGTTCGAATTGCTGGTTTTGTGGCATGGATAGGTGAAGGCCAGCTCAGCAAACTCCCCCTCAGACAGATCAAGTTGAACTGATTTTCTGGCTGGGATCCATCTTCCTCTCAAGTCCCGAGAAAGAGCTAAGTTATGGTTGGTGGCTGGCCAAGCAGGTAAGCAGCCAAGACTTTATAGTTCTCTCACCCAAGACAACACAGTCAGTGAACTCAAGACTTGTCCCCAAGGAAACATGGTGTGGCATGGCAAGCCCACAAAGATGACTAAGGAAAAGGAAATCTTAACTATAGAACTAATTACTTTGTGTGTGTGTATGAGTGGGTGGGTGGGTGGGTGGGTGTTACTAGGAATTGAACCCAGGGTTCACTGAGCCACATCCCCAGATGGGTTTTTTTTCTTTCTNTCTCCTTCTCCTTCTCCTTCTCCTTCTCCTTCTCCTTCTCCTTCTCCTTCTCCTTCTTTCTCTTCTTCTTCTTCTTTTTTTTTTTTTTTAATTTGAGATCGGGTCTAACTAAGTTTCTTAGGGCCTCACTAAGTTGCTGAAGCTGGGTTTGAACTTGCTATCCTCCTGCCTCCCAAGCTGCTAGGATTACAGATGTGTGCCACTGTGCCTGGCTCTATGGAGCTATTTCTTAATATATCTACTCCACTTGAAATAAGAGTGTGGGGCTCACTTTGCGGCGATTATGACTGGATTCCTTATGTTTATTAACACTGAGATGCAAAACTTGATTCTATCATATATTTCTCTTTACCATTCAGAACTTTCTGGGTGGTAGAAATGATGGCAAGATATAGTTAGAGTTCTTAACAAACATTACAAGAATCAGAAAATAGAACCCAAAGCCAGGTGCAATGGCACATGCCTGTACTCCCAGTGGCTCAGAAGGCTGAGACAGGAGAATCTCGGGTTCAAATCCAGGCTCAGCAAAAGCAAGGTGCTAAGCAACTCAGCAAGACCCTGACTCTAAATAAAATACAAAATAGGCCTGGCGATGTGGCTCAGTGGTCGAGTACCCCTGAGTTCAATCCCGGTACTAAAAAAGAAAGAAAGGAAGGAAGGAAGGAAGGAAGGAAGGAAGGAAGGAAGGAAGGAAGGAAATAGAACCCAAGAAACTTGGACTCTGTACAAATTCTGTTTTCACTGGAGGAATGGAACAGGAGAACTACCTCAGTCATTCCACTTTTTGATGGGGACTATACTACTTAACCTCAGTGAAAACATGTAAAATTCTTTTGCAATATTTAGGAAGGACATCATAGTCCCTAATTAAAAAGGTTACTAATGCTTGTAACTAGAGTTGTTTGTCTGTTTGGAGGAGGCATCAGATCTCTCTGTGATAAGAAGGCTCCCTGGGCTCATTTCATCTCTGAGAGAAAAAAACAAAATGAAACAGGCCCAGTTCATAGGAAAGAAATGAGAATGAATTTAGAAACAGTGAATGAGAGAAAGCCCATCATAACAGGTCTTATATAAGTAGCAGCCCACAGGAGGGAAATAACTGGGGGAAGGCACAAAGAAGAGTTAGGAAGAGCAGTGGATGTAGCTCAGTTGGTAATTTGTTGCCATTTTTCAGACACAAGGGGAGGGGAATGGGTCCTGGGGCAGGAGAATTAGCAACATGATGAATTTGTGACCCTTTAACCTGCAGTCGGATGTTGGGCAGTGGGCGGACTGGAAACAAACTTGAAGTGTTGAACCAGAACAAGGAAGTGTCTCCGCTGAAGGAGTTTTAGAAACAAAGTTATGTGAAAGGATTTTTCTTTCCTGGGCTAAGTACTGAACTCAAGGAGAAGGGTTTTTGTTTGTTTGTTTGTTTGTTTAAAGTAAAAATAAATAAATAAATACCAGTGATCCATCCTATCTGATAACAACTCTTCATTCTTATACATTCCAATCTTCTTATTGTTTATGTAAAAAAAAATTTACCTGGTTATTTTGGACTAAAGGTATTATCTTAGGTATATTACTTTCTAAAAAATCTGACATTGAACTATAGACACTTTCCCACATTTCTACAAAGTCTTAGTAATTTGAAGTCAACAAATCTTAAATCAAGTTTCTAGCTGGGGATGTAGCTCAGTTGATAGAGTGCTTGCCTCACATGTACAAGGCCCTGGGTTCAATCCCCAGCACCACAAAAATAGAAAAAAAAATAGCTTATCTGAGTAAGTAAATCAAGTTTCAAGAAGTCTTGAAGTCTGGGAAGATACGTGATTTAAAAAAGGGAATCAAATTTCTCAAGTGACTTCCTCAGGGTCAGAGAACTCCTAGATGGGCAGTGAAGGAAAAGGTCAAAGTATCCAGATAAGTATAACCTGGGTAGACTGTGGGTCGATGGGGACAACAACAGGAAGTGAGCACACACGGTGCTGGTGACAGGAGGAGTGCAAGTCCACAGCAGGAGCAGAGGTGCCACGGTCCATCTTCACTCTGAGTTCACACGCTAAATCGTGTTTCATCCCTGGGCTCTCTAAAGAAGCTTCTGGATCTAGTGCTTCTAGAAGAAGTCAAGAGCCATGATGGCGAATCCAGGGAATTTCACTGAGGGAAAAAGTTGGGAGTCATGGGAACTGGACATCCATGAGGGACATTTAATTCCTGACCCACTTGCAACAGCTTCCAACCATCTTCATCCCATGCACTCCTGGCTCTGCATTTGTTCTCTTCTTCCTTATTTCATTTCCCCTCTCCTTTTACCTTTCTTCATCCTTCAGCCTGAAGAATCTTCAGCTATGGTCTTCTAGTTCCATACTGTAAGTGCCGTAGTAGGGAAGAGGCAGAGGCAGAGGCCAGAGTGAGGAAAAAACCCATACCTCTCCAAGGAATTAGCTAGAGCAGGAGTTTAATGGTAGAGATAAGGAAACAAAGTGATATTTTTACTTGTTCCATTTCTGTGTTATTTGTTAGGGATGTTTTTTTGGAGGAGGGGATACCAGGGATTGAACTCAGGAGCACTTAACCACTGAGCCACATCCCCAGCCCTATTTTGTGTTTTATTTAGAGACAGGGTCTCACTGAGTTGCTTAGGGTCTTGCAGTTGCTGAGGTAGGCTAGGAGCCTCTCACCTCAGGCTCCTTAGCCACTGGGATTACAGGCATCTGCCACCACACTTGGCTATTGGGTTTTTAAAAACATCAAATATGTTACAAATTAAAACAGTTACACATTTTTTTAATTTAAAAAGGAAAGGAAAGAATCTATCTATAGTGCCAGAATTCGCCCAGGAAGATCACATAGCACACGTGCAAAGAAAAGGTCTTCAACAACAGGTTCTGCAAGCACAGTGGACAGCAAGTGGAGGAAGGTGAGCGTAGAGGAGTGGTAACTAGTTGGTAAGAAAAGAGCCACTTCCAAACTTCAGCAGAGGTCATGGAGAGAGGGCACAAGCAAAAGGAGCTCCTGAGATTTGGCAAACTTGAGGCTGACAAAGAAAATAAGGAGAATATAATGACTTCAGCCATTTCTGAAGCCAGGAGCAAAAGTTTGGAATGGAGGGGAGACAGATGGTAAGAGAGGTGAGAGGGCAGTTAGGAGCACTGCACTGAAAGTAATGGAAAACTTCCAAACATATATAAAAGTAAAAAGCATCACAATATTGACCTTCCACAAAAGTTTCACCTGTAGCTTCAGCAATGATCAACTCACTTCACCTACACCCCTGTAAACACAGCACCCCTTTCCTGGATTCAAGACGTCACACTATTTTGGTAGTTCTCAAACTTTAGCATGCACCAGAATCTTCTGAAGGGCTTATTCAAACACCAATGGTGAGCTGGGGTTGTGGCTCAGTGGTAGAGTGCTTGCCTGGCACCTGTGAGGCACAGGGTTTGATCCTTAGCACCACATAAAAATAAAGATGTTGTGTCCATCTACAACTAAAAAACAACAACAACAAAAAAAAAAAAACACCAATGGCTGGGCCCACTACAGAGCTTCTGATTCAATAGATTTGGAGGGGCTGATTATGTGCATTTCCAGTCCTTTTTCAGTTGATGCTGATGCTGCTGATCTGGGGCCACACTTTGAAGACCACTACACTTCCCTATTAAAACATAATCCTTATTATACATAATCACAATATTACCACTGCACACAAAATCAGTAATTCCTTAATATTATATATATATATATACACTTTTATTATATGTATATACATATATATGTATATTTTGTAGAGACACTTTTCACATTTATATCTGTAATTTATCTGAAGTTCATCTTAGTTTATGGTGTTATGTAGGGATCCCATATCATTTTTCTCATGTAGTGAGCCAGTTTTTCCTATACTGTCTACTTAGCAACCCATCTTTTCCCATTGATTTGTTTTTTTTACACTAGGTGCATACACACCCACTCATATAAACACACACACATGTATACTTCTGAGTACTTTATTACCCTTGCTCCATTTATCTGTTTCTTTCCCAGTGCCATGATGTTTTATTATGTAGTATCAAAGTGTACTTGGGCACTTCCTCCTTGCTTTCTTTTTTTCAAAACTGACAACTAATTGTGGACCCTGGGTTTTTTTCTTCCATATAAATTTTGAATGTTTCTTCATTCCCTCAAAACATTTTTGTATCTTGAAATTGTTTTAGATTTTAGGTTAATTTTGGAAGAATTGGTATCTACATGTTAAGAGATGTTGTCCACCATCCTGGCATGTATTCATGTCTTTTGTCCTTTGATAGTATCGTTTTTCTCCAAATTTTTATTTTGAATTTTGTGAAGTTGACGTTTAGGTACTTTGTAGTTTTAGACTTTTAGGTACTTGTAAAAATTAGCTGATTTTATATTATGTTTTCCAGTTGAATATTGCTTGAAGAAGTAGACTACTGATTATTGTAGGCAGATCTGGTTGCTGACATCATTGCTGAACATGAATAATCAGTTCTTAAATTTTTCCTGTTAATTCTGCAAAGTATTCTATATAGATGACCAGGTAATCTATGAATAATGACAGCTTTGCTACTTCCTTTCAATCCTTATTCTCATTGCTTCTTTTTCTTGCCTTATCACATTGGCCAGGACCTCCAGTACTATGTTGAGTAGTAGCAGTTTTTAGAAGGAATAAGATTCTGTCCACATGTTATCTGCTTCCTATCCCACTTAGAAATTATGCCTACCCTAATGTACCCACAAGCTCCATCTTCTGCTGGTGCAGGACTACTGATTTTGTTGTCTTGCAGTGGAATAGGTCTGACCTATAATCTGCACATGGTAATATGGGAGAGAAAAAGAGCCCCAGATTAAAGCTTTCCCACCTGTGACACTTGCCTTCTTCCCTGTGTGGTCTGCAGTTACATTCACATATATCTGGGACCCAACCACTTGTCTTTCTAGAAGCTTCTCACAATTACTACACTGGGGCCTCAGACCACTAACTGCCCCATTTCTGAGGCATTAGAAGAAATGGATTGAGGGAAATAGCCTATAGCCCTGTTGGCTTGCCAGTTTGCCAGGAACCAAAAGCCAGAGTAACTTTTTTTTTTTTTTTTTTTTTTTTTGGTATCAGAGATTAAACCCAGAGGCACTTAACCACTGAGCCAAATCTCCATGCCTCACCCCCCTCCTTTTTTTTTTTTTTTTTTTGAGGCAGGGTCTCCCTGAGATGGTTAGGGCCTCACTAAGTTGCTGTGACTGGCTTTGAAATTGTGATTCTTCTTCTCAGCCTCCTGAGCCGCTGGGATTCAGAGTTACGTTTCTAAAATAGTAACAATCACGAGAATGCTTTAATCAAAGGTCTTTGAAGACTCTTATGTAAGCTCTTTAATATGGTATTCAAAAGATCTCAACAAGATGGCCTCACTTCCTTTTGCACTTCCCGTAACATACTCTACATTCAAACTCCCCTGGGTGCTCTTTCCTGAACATGCTATGCACTTTAAACCTCTGTTTACCATTTGATTCCCTCTCCATGGAATTCTCTTACCCCTCCTTCCCATTAAGAAATCCTTCTCATTCTTCAAAGCTCAGAGCAAAAGTTATCATCTTTATAAGGTTTTCTCAAGTTCATCTCATTGGTATAAATCATTCCCCCACAATGCTCCCCAGAGCAATTGCCTGTCAGATTTGCTTTATATTTTGTTGTTATTTAACTGTTCATCAGATGGTGACCTCCAGAAGAGCAAGGACCAACTGTGTTTTGTCCATATCTCAATTTCTGATTCAGTTCTTAATAGGTAGTTGCTCAGCAAATGTTTATTCATTAAATTAAATGATAGCAATTACAAATTGTAGGAAAAAGAAGTTATTACTAAGAATGAATTACTGTCCTTGGGTAATCTTGGTTCTAGTAAGATTGGGTAGGACTTCACAGAAGTGGTGTTATCTTCAATTATAATTAGTAACATGCAAATAGGAATGAGAACACACACTGTAATCTCCTAGTCACTCTCTTTATCTGATTAGGTCTTTTAAGTCTCCTATTCATTCTGTTTGTCTGACTAAGTATTTCAAGTGCTACACCGACAACTTTGACCCTGTGTGGCAAAATGTATCTGCAAATTCTAACACATAGGAGCTGGGAGCAGTGGTGCACATCTGTAATCCTAGCAGCTCCAGAGGCTGAGCAGGGGGTTCCTGAGTTCAAAGCCAGGCCCAACAATTTAGTGAGATCCTAAGCAATTTAGTGAGACCCTGTCTCAAAATTTAAAAAATAAAAAATAAAAAAGGACTGAGGATGTGGCCCAAGTGGTTAAGTACCCCTGCGTTCAATCCCTTGTGCAGAAAAAATGTTAAAAAGTCTAAGACATAGGTGCAATTATAGAAGTTAGCATGTGGTTGGACATTTTGGGGTCTCTACTCCTGAATAATCTTCCTAGTTATACCCTTAGGTGGGTATCTTTACACACAGCCCATAAGATGTACCTATTTACAAGTGAAAATTATGAAAATAAATGGAAATTTCTGTTGAAATGTGTTAGAGTCTGTAAACAAGTCAAAATAACACCTGGCATTTTGCCAGGGGAATGTTAGAGTTCGTAAACAAGTCTGGATGGTGCCTGGCAAAATGCCAGAGGGAGCGGTTTGAGAAGTAACAAAAACAAGCCATTAAGTGTGGAGATTCCTGATTGGTTGACTGATGTATCTAGTTTATGCTAATTAGATAAGCTGTGTGGAATGTATAAATACTGCTCCTGTCCTGCAATAAACGGCTCCCACTCCTGCTGTATCAATGTACACAAGTTATTCGTCACCCTCCGCTTATTTTGCCCAGCCAGCCGGGCTGCAGCAGAAATGCTTACCTTTAATTTTGATAGATATTTCTACTAAGTGATATTGCTATTTACCCCATGAATAGGGTATCTGTGTTGTGTAGGAGATAGAAAAAAGGTAAATGAGAAAACTGAAGGAAAATTAATTATGTTCATATTATTCATTTTCTTTAAATGATATATAGCAGTTTCTTTTGTTTATTCTTTTTACATCCCTAAGCAGTAGGTTTGGACAATACTATTATCATTTTGAAAAAATTAAAATAAGAAGAAATTAATTTTCTTTAGCAGATTGTTGCAGGCAGCAATGGCCCCCAATTTGTTTGGCCCTCCCTGTCTCCACATTCTTGGATAATACCTTTCACACTGACTCCAGGGTTGGCCATGTAACTTGTTTTGACCAATGGGACAAGAGAATGTATGACATAAGAAGAAATTTAATAGCATTTGCATATTATAGCTTGCCCTCTTTTGCTGCTTTTTTGTACCCTGAGGCCACCATGTGAAGCCTGGGTTAGTCTGCTAGAGCATGAGAGATCACATGGAGCAGAGATAAACCATCCCAGCTAAGTCTTCTTCAGCCAACCACCTTATCAATCTCCAGGAAAATGGGTGAGGTAAATCAACAGCTGCTGACAGAGACCTGTCACTCCAACCGACATCTGAAGAACCCTCCAAATGACTCAATGAATCAAGAAAAATAATAAATGTTTGTCATTTTAAGTTACTATGCTTCAGGATGGTTTGTTACATAGCAAAACCTAACTGGTACATCCCCAAGAAAGTCTAGTCAGGATAGACTCCCTAGTTCATGGTTCCTAAATTCATGTTCAGTTGCTCTCCTCCTACTCTTCCTCAGAGGTCAAGCTTAGATATGCAAAACTTAAAGATATTATTTTGGATCTTGGGTATGACCAAGCCTCATCTTGAATTTTTCAAGGGAAAAGATCATGACTTGATTTTTCTAGCTGGTTTAGTACATAGCTTTATTCATAAAATATGCTCAGTGTAGTGGGGTGGTATTTCTTTTCTGAAAAGGAAGTAAACTTAAGTTTTCCTTACAATTATGAATGGGGAAGCTACTGGTGGTGTGTACATCTAAAAATTTCTAGTTACAAAGAAAGTTTTATAATAACAAAATTTCCTAAGAGATAGAACAGAGCAGATAAAAAAAAAAAAGCAGCTGTGTCTTACTGAAGCTTCAGTGAACATTATTCACACTGAAGTCTCTGTGAACAGTGCCCTCCTAGAGTTGTGCAGCATGAAACTTACTCAGTGGTACCTGGGGCCCCTGCCTGGCACAGGATAAATGTTTAGTAAAGAATAAGTGCATGCACGCACATGTTTGTGGTATTTAGTACAGTTTTAACTGGAAAGAAAAACCAAATTAGAGTCCCTGTTGAGCAGGTTCTCAGAATACAAATCTCCTTGCTTTTGATGTGACAAAGTGAAAGAAATTACCTAAATAAATTGAATAGATGAACTACAGACTCAAAGAAGAAACTTTCACCAAATTCTGCAGGTTAAAAAACAATAAAAAATAAGAACTCATTTTGGTTAATGGTGACACCTAGTGGTGTATGAAACTGTGAATTTTCTGGGACTAAATGATTTTGTTGTACATGTTAGGAGGAGGAAAAGTCCTAGGGGTTGGGAACCACAGCTCCCTTTTACAGCCTAGAGTCAGTCAGCAGGTGGGTGCTCTTCCTGAAGGAGGCCTGCCCAGATCTTCCTGTACAGAAGATCTCAGAATAATGCCAGAGGTGGAGGGATGCTCCCTGCCAGTGAAGCAGGCCCACTTCTGACAATCATTTCTGTCATCCATGCCTCTCAGCTTGCAACTTACTCTGTCCCTTCCTTCTTTCCTCTTCTGCTTTGACTTACCCTTTATTCACCTTCTCTCCCTTTTCATTATCCTCCTTGCTCACTGATGCCTCCCAAAGACATAGCAAAGCCCAGAATAACATTATCCACAATGGCAACCCCTACCCCAAATGACCAATTAAATTTAAATTAATTAAAACAAAATGAAATTAAAAATTCAATCTCTCAGGTTTGGGATGTAGCTCAGTGGTAGAGTACTTGCCTAGCATGTTTAATCCAAGTACTACAAAAGCCCTGGGTTTAATCCAAGTACCACAAAAGATACTTAAAAGCATTTGCATATCATAGCTTGCCCTCTTTTGCTGCTGGGTTTAATCCAAGTACTACAAAGAAATAAATTAATTAAAAAACCAGAAAATTCAACCCCTCAGTCACATTAGTTACTCAAGAGTCAGGAGCACTCACAGCTGCCATGTTGGATGGTGCAGATACAGTTGTGTGCATCCTGTTAGAGAGCACCAGCCTTGAGCTTGACTCACCTACCTCTTCTCATCTCTTCCTTCTCAACACCTTTTCTCTAAATGGCAGTTCTTGAAGATGTCAGCTTTCTGCTCCTCCCTGTCCCTCTCCACTTTCTTCGGTTTATTGGGTAGCTTTCTGTTTTCTGTTTATTATTATGTAAACTTGTTAAGGTGACCCTGCCGTGGTGAACACAAAACTATATAATCATATTGGACAGTTTATTCAAGACAATGATTCACAGCATCTTGTTTTCCATGCATTGGAACGCATCAAAATATTTTTAAACTCAACACATCAACACATCATTTAAAACAATTATACCCCAGGCCCTTTTCTTTTTTAATCCACAGTTCCTTACCTTTTTACCTTGTCTTGAGTTAAAGTAGCTTTAAAATTAAACAGCACATCTTTTTTTAAAAAAAAATAAAATCTGAAAATACATGTTTTATGCATAGAATAGCTCTAAAATGATACACAGCAAACTGGGAACGTGTTGATGTTTGGCTAGAATGAAGTAGACATTTACTTTTTATTAAATACCCTTTTGTAGTATATGAATTTGTTCTAGGGGTGTGTGTGTGTGTGTGTGTGCGTGCACGTGTGTTTATGAAACTTTTAAAATTAAATCGAGTTATAAATCGCTTTTGAAATTAAAAGTAACACCTGAAAATAAATCTTACGACACTGAAGAATCAAACCAAAAATATTCCAGAGCTCTCAGAAAGAAACTAACTTTTGTATTGTGTTTGTTTGTTTTAAGAGACAGGGTCTTGCTATGTTCCCCAGGCTGGCCCCACATTCCTGGGCTCAAGTGATCCTCCTGCCTCAGCCTTGGATTTGCTGGGACTGCAGATGCATACCACCATGCCCATCAGGAAAGGAGGTCATTAGGTGGTATGTGTCTATTTAAAAAGATAATACAAGGAGTTATAGGACCATATTAATTCAGGTTTATTTCCAATGACAATTTGCCAGGATCCTAGGACCTGAATGCCCTGACAAGTGGCCCCTCCTGACTGTTGTGTTAGGAAGAAAGCGTTCCTTAGAGTTTTGTGTTTCTTTAAGAAGGGACTTGGGAACCAGGATAGAATCATTATACCTACATCATAAGTACTAATTATACTACCTTGTTGATAAAAAGGGAAACTGAGTCAGGGCACAGTGAATTTGGTGTAAACCAGGGTTTTGTCAGCACTCTTGATTTCCTGTAAGGCTATGTGGCATGAAAACCATATAATCATATGTCCAGACCAAACTGTGGCATCTCTATGTGGATTATCTAAATAAAGCGCTGCCTAGACCATGCCACCCAGGGGAGTTGGTTTGTGGTTCTTTCTGACTGTGGACTTCTATGGTGCCAGTCTGGCCTTGGGCAGAGTCAAGGAACTCTTCAAAGAACAAAGGTTTACACTAAGGCTCCCTGGGATCTTATAGGAGTCTGTTTCCAATGAAAGGCTCTCTGGTTCTCTATGTTAGGAAGATAAATAGCAGCTCATCCCTCGGTGGAACACCAGCCACTATCCTTAACCCCAAGTCAGATTGGCAATGGAAGATGGAACCAGCAATATAGTCAGCGCCACAGGAGCTCACCCTCACTTTCATATAGAGAAAAACTGAGTCCCACAGAGCTTAGAAGGTTAAGTGACCTTCCCTAGATTATGTAAAGGCTGATGGTGCTGGAGCCTCCTGCCAGACTGGCCAACCCAGCAGGTGCTGCTTCAGTTAAACCATCCCAATAGCCCTGGACACCCCTCTGCACAGACCCTTCTAGTCTCATAGGAGAGTCGAACTCCTCACAATGTTCAATTACCAATGAGAAGACTGGAATGTCAAGGACTGAGCAGTGTGTGTTTTCAGGTTAGATTTTTAAGGCCCTCTGTGCTAAAATTGTAGCTATCAGTCACCTGTGACTACTGAGCTCTTGACGTGCAATTAATCCAAATTAACTTGAGGATAATAACAGTAAGATACATATCAGATTTTGAATACTTCAAATGAAAAAATAAACAATCTCATTAATAATTTTATACTGATTACATGTTGAATGTGTAATACATATGGATAATATTTTAGACATATTGGGTCAAATGAAAAATATAAAAGTTCATTTATCTATTTCTTTTCACTTTTTAGAACATGACAAAACTTTTTAGAATAGGATATTTAAAATTATACATATGATTCACATTACATTTCAGTTGGACAATACTGAGCTATACAATATAGACTCTGACTTCTGCTTTGTAATGTAAGACAGCATTACAGTATAATGAGCTCATGTGCACACATTTAAGGAAGGGGGAGAGAGAAGGGGAGGGGAGAGAGAGATAAGGGGAAGCTGACTTTGTGTCTGCTCTGGAATGAGTATGAAATGGGTCATAATGATTCCATTGTTCCCTTGGATGATCCTGATTCCTGTGATTGATTCCCAGAGGGTGAGCATTTCACTTTCCCAAGAGCAGATTCCAGTGTTTTTCCTCCTGCACCAACATGGATAAACCTCAAAAATCTGATACTGAGAGAAAAAAAAAAAAGCAAAATGTTGGTACATACAGATGATTCACTTCACATAAAATTGTAAAGCTGCAAAACTATATATTAAACATAGATATGCATGGGAATACCATCTAGGGATAGAGGTTCCCTTTGGGAAGGAAGGAAATGTGTTCGAGGAGGGGCTTCCATTGTATCTATAATATTCTTTCCTTATCTAGGCAGTGGTATGCTGTCATTTGATATTTATTTTCTATTCTTTGTGTATGCTGAAAATATTTCATAATAAAAGTGATTTAAGATGCATACTTTTCACCCACTGGTTAGTTACTAAAAGAGGCAGCAGATGCTTTTGATATGTGGGCATTTTACTTGCCTAATATGCCTATTGCAAATTTCCAGACTGTGCCCTATTTATCTCCTTAAAAAGTCCATTTCTATTCTGCACCCTGTCTATGTGGAACATTCAAAGAAAGTAATTGCTTTAAGCTCCAAGAAACTACTTTTTCTTTTAAATGCAAATAGATGGACTTACACATACAGGGAGACACAGTGATTTGGGGATGTCACATTATTTCACTTATCTATTCTGCAGAACAAACCAACCCTAAGACAATGGCTTAAAACAAAATGATTTATTATTTCTCACAATATGGGTGCGCTGGCTGGGTGTTTGTCCTGCTGGTCTCACCAGGGCTCATGTGTGCGGGTTGCTTTCAGCTGGAGCTTAACTGAGCTGGAAGATCTAAAATGGTCTCACTCATGGCTGGCAGTTGGTGCTGCGTGTCAGCTGGAGCAGCTTGGTTCTCCAGGTGGCCTCTCAGCCTCGCACTGGCTTCCTGTGTAGCATATTCAGGACAGAATTTCAATAAACAAAGGCAGAAGCTATAGATTCTTTTAAGATCTGGGTCCCTGAACTCACAGGGGGTCAATTTAGGCACATATTGTTCAAAGAAAGTCACAAGGCTAACACAGATTCAAAGGATAGAAAAAATAGATTTTGCCTCTTAGTGAGAGGGGCTTAAAATCTCTGGTCATATTTAACTACCCACACATACATTAAAATATTTAATTAATATTTTAAAATACATAAAATGCACAATAAACTCAGAAAAGATAGTCTCAATTTCCACAACTTCCCTCAATTGGTTAAAAAAAAGAAAGGCATCTATCATTCAATTATTGCCCCCTTCCAAATGCAGAAGTCTGAATTCCCTTTGAACCTAGATAAAGTTCCCTTTTTTAATGGAAAAATAAAGAAGCTGGGGAAACTAACCTACCTTTTAGAGGGAATGATGAAACCCAGGTCTCCCCAGCCGGGAGCATATGGTACTGCTTGATGTTTAACTGTGTCAGCTCTGGATAAGAGGGATGGCAGGACTTTAGAGTTGAAGACAGAGCATCATCTATTTTCTAAACTAATTTTTGGTCAACGTGGAATTTTGTGTTTTAGGAAGATGATTCGAAGGGCACAAAATAAAGCTAAGAGGAACATAGATGAGCAAAAGGGGAGGCAGCTATAACAGGACACCAGATGGAAAGGTTTCCACCACTGCCTGAGGATAGCTGGGGTGTTAATTAGATGCTATTATGACTTGTATTAAGAGAGGAAAAGAATGTCAGCTTTGTGCCACAGACAAAATATATGAAATAATAAGGGGAAAGGGGACACATCTAGAGTAAAAGAATATTAAACTTTAAAAGTGGAATTTGAAAAAGAGCTTCACTTCCAAGAAAAAAAGAAAATAGTATAATTTTGAAAGCAACTATTTGAAACAACTGCTATTGTACTAGTTTGTTTATGCTGCTGTAACAGAATACCACAGACTGGATAACTTATAAAGGAAAAAAAATTTACTTCTCTCAGTTCTGGAGGCTGGGAAGTCCAAGATCAAGGTGCCAACAGTCTCTGTGTCTGGTGAGAACCGGAATCTGCTTCCAAGATGGCAACTTGGATGCTGTGTTCTCTGAAGGGGAAGAAAGCTGTATCCTCAGTGGCATAAGACAAAAGGGTCAAACCCTTTGGTAGGAGCACCTAATCACATTCTCAGGATGGAGACCTGATGGCCTGATCACCTCTTAAATGTCCTGTTTTTTTTTTTTTTTTTTAAATATTACTACATTGGCAACACTTGAATTTTGGGGAGGACATATTCAAACCATATCAATCCCTGAACCTTAATCCCCATAGGTGAGACTGTATTCAGTTAAAGAAAACATGTTTTAGAAGTCAGGTCTCAGGAGGTCACTGATGAAAGAGTGCAATTTTATTGAGGAGATGACTGATGACCCCTGTGGATTAAAGAGCATAGAATAAAATCATGGGCTAGGGACCCTGGCTGAAAGCAAGGGCAAAATGTAAGCCAAGTGAAAACACTCCAAGCTGCAGGCAGCAGAAAAGGGTGTTGTCTCTCTATGTAAGAATAAAGGGAAAAGGAAAAGGAAGGACCTGAGACTTCTTGATCCTGGACACACAACCCAAACATGCCTATGGACACTCACAAAGCACTCTGGGCAGAGATACTTAGGAGCCTGGCTGCTTTGGAGTCCTAACCTAGCCCTCACTAGCTATTTGACCTTGAGTGAGTCAGATGACCTCTCTGAATTTCAAGTTTTTATCTGTAAAATGGGAGAACAAGTTGATGCACAGGGTATCTGGCATGCAATAAGGGCTCAGTACTTAAAGTTCAGTATTGAGTTCCTGAACCCTTCCTGGAAGGTTTAAGTTCATACTGTGTTATCACATTTCCTGTTTCCTAACCAGCTCTGACATTTAAACTCATAAAACACAGGCCCTGACTTAAGCATAGCAGCTTTGGGACTGCCAATAGGAGTGGTGAATAGTTTTCCTTCTCGCCAGGATTCAGCTGACTTAGTAGCAAACATCAGCATGGCTTCAACTTTTAAGCATTTATTGCATTAGGAAGCAAAGCAAAAGTCTCAGTCAATTTTCAAGTGTCATCTGCAGGACTGCAACTGTACTCTGCTAGCTTTCTTAATGTAGATTTTCCTTCCCAGGAAGGCTTTAAAGATAATTTAGATATCTATTTATCTAAGCGCTCTTTGCCAGAAGATAAGAGGATAGAGAGAATAACATGTTGAGTTTTATTTTTAAGCCTAACATAATCCTCAGGAGTGGTTAATTTGCTTTACAAATAATTGTTGAACATTTACTATGTTCCAGTAAATACAAATGCTGAGGTGAGACAAAAGCAAGTAAAACAGTCCTTGCTCTTGAAGAGTTTATGCTCGAAAGGGAACCAGAACTAGTACACAAATGATAACCCTTGAGCTGGGGATGTAGCTCAAGAGGTAATGCGCTCGCCTGGCATGCACGGGGCACTGGGTTCGATCCTCAGCATCACATAAAAATAAAGATGTTGTGTCCACCGAAAACTGAAAAATAAATATTAAAAAAATTCTCTCTCTCTCATCTCTCTCTCTCATCTCTCTCTCTCTCTATCTTTAAAAAAAAAGATAATCCTCAAGGCATGACATTCTGAGGACTACAGAACAGGTAGTGATAAGTTGAATCAGGGGTTGCAAAGGAAGGATAGCATTTTTTTCTTTTTTTTTTTTTTTACATCAGCAACATTCTAAAAACAGCAAGAGCCTGATAAGTTCTAATTTTCCTTTCTCTGAGTTTTTTTTATACATTCATACATTTATGTGATTTTATGGTGTAGTCATGATAAGTTTTGTGTTCTTCTAAGTATTGTGTTATAAGCATGTCCTTTTGCCAAACTGTTTTCATCATCATAATTCCCATCTGTCGTGAGTGTGATCGCCTTCAGTATCTCCCATTGTAAGATAGATAAGCTATTTCCAGCCTTTTCACAGTTAAAAATTCCTGGGTTAGGGTATCTTTATGCATGTAGCTCTTTTCTTCATTAGTATCATTTTGTTTAGTTCAGCTCTGCAAAGTAGGGTTGATGGGGGTCAAAGGGCATGAGTATTTCTACTTTTTAAAATATATATTATTTGGGCTGGGGATGTGGCTCAGTGGTAGAGTGCTTGCCTAGCACGTTTGAGGCCTTAGGTTCAATCCTCAGCACCACATAAAAATAAATAAAATAAAGGTATTGTGTCCAACTACAACTTTAAAAAAATGAATTATATATATATATATATATATATATATGCGCTGATGTTTGCCACCCTGTCTCACCTCAGCATATATATATATATATATAAAATTCCATTGTTTCCCAAAAAAGTTTGGGTCCATGTGTTAGGCACTGTTCTCCATGGAGAATCAATAGAATGTAGAGATACACAGAAAGAGGTTTATCTGAGGGGTTGGCTGTTCTGGAGAAGTCCCACAATCTGCCATCTGCAAGCTGGAGGCCCAGGAAAGTTGATGGTATAGTTCCAATCTAAGTCCAGAGAACCAAGAGTGCTAGTGTCTGAGGGAAGACATGATGTCCCAGTTCAAGCAGAGAGCAAATTCACTCTTCTTCTGCCATTTTTTTTTTTTTCCTAGCTGTGTCCTCAACAGATTGGATGATGCCTACCTACCATGGTAAGGGTGGATCTTCTTTATTCAGTCTTCCAATTCAAATGCTCATCTCTTCCAGGAATACCTCACAGACACAACCATAAATAATTTTACCAGCTCTCTGAGGGATTCCTTGGTCCAGTCAAATTAACACATAAAATTAACCATCCCAGCCCATTTACAATGTCACCAGCAATAGATGTGTCTGTTTTGTCAAAACAATGTCAGCACTGGTAAGTTGGTTTGGGATTTTTACTAACCTGTTATAATGTCATAGCTATTCCATGATGCCTCCTTGTTATTTGAATTCACATTTCCCTGATAACTATTTTCCCATATCTTTCCTGGTTATATCTCTTAGGTAATTTGCCTGTTCACAACAAATGAGCAATATTTTCACTGGCAACAAACAGCCTAGTCAGGCATAGAGTTAGGACAGTACAGTGTATTAAAGAAAACAGATGCAGGTTATACAAAAAGATAATCAGTGGAGGTCAACTAGAAAGGAAAAATGGACACCAGTATGTGACAAAGTTTTTTTTTAACCCTATGGGTTTTTCCTTTTTAGGGGGTGGCGGGGGAGTAGGTATTAGAGATTGAAACCAGGGGCACTCTACCACTGAGCTATATCCCCAGAGTAGCCTCAAAATAAATTTTTATTTTGATACAGGTACTTATTAACTTGCCCAGGCTGGCCTCAAACTTGCAATCCTCCTGTCTAAGCCTCCCAAGTCACTGGGCCTACAGGTATGTGACACCACTCCTGGGTCCTATAGTGGTTTTCAGTTTAATTTGTACAATTGTCCTCATAGGAATAAACAACTGAAGTTCCCTCTTTTAACTCTGATGAACCTAAGGGATAGAAGAGCCAACTCCATGTGTCCCTGTCACTTCTAATATAAGTCCTTAACCCCCTTTCTTCTTCTGGAACCTGCTGATTCCTGTGGCTTTTGCTCTGCCTGGCTCTTGCTCACTTGATCCACCTCCTGCCTCTTCAGCTTCACATTTCTGGAATCCCTGTTCTATCCTACTGACGTGGACTCTGTCCACCTGATTCAGCCCAGGGCCCAGTGATTCTGGGTATTAGATCCCCAGGTTCTGCACTCTTCTTGGGTTCCTTTGGGGATGTGTTCCATCTTCCAGGAGGGTTAAAAACTATGAGCACCTTAGAGGAGTACTCAGTATCTTTTCTCCTCTACCAGGAAACAACAAGATAGTCTGAAAAAGACCACAGAGGAGAGGGTATGTTGCCCTTTGAGAAAACACCTCGTCTTAGTTCCTGAGCTCTACTAAGCCTGAAGTGCTTCCTGCCCCACAGAACTGATGGGCCTTCTGAAGAATCCTCCCCCCAGCCAGCATTTCCTAGCCATAGGAAAAAGAAGCAAAAGCTGACAAACAGCACTTTTTCCTTTCCATAACGAGAACATTGAGCATCAGGCTCCAAGCTCTCAGATATATCCATGTACTCAGGGCTGTTCTGTCCAACCAGATCCGCAGACCAGAGATCCCTTTCAGACATCTGTGGCTCAAACCACAAGTCTCCTACTGCCCACCTGGGTGAGGAACAACCATTCCTCCAGAGCAGGCAGAGGAGAGGCCAACCCTGTGCCCACAGAGTACAGGCACAACAGCCTCACCATTAGTGGGGTCTTGATGGAAAGGGCTGCACCCAGGGGTTTGGGGTTGAGGCATGAGCTTGGCCACACTTTGTTTTCCTGAAAGCATCTGTGGCTTATACCCTCGTTAGAGGTCTTGCTGAAGGTGGTATCACTGAATCCCAGTGGCCACTGATGAGCTGCTTCCTGAGAGCACAGTGTTCTTCCCTACCCACAAAGCCAATGTCATTCCCTCTAAATGCTCTCAAAATGGGAGATGGGGGAAATGTGAGGTTTTTTGGCTCTGGGTGCTCTGTGTGGACAAGCACCACTCTGTCTCCATAGCAGGACAATGTGAACTCATGTCTGTGGCAGCCTTTTGCAAACAGCAGAGAAAGAGCTATACACGTGTAAGGGATGATGACTGGGACTTCTAGCACTAGCCACATCCCTTACAGCCTCCCTGGTGTTGGAGGACTATCCACAGACTATAACATGTTTTGATATTTAAGCAGATTGCCTGGCTCATCCTCTTGGTTTCTCAGCCCTTCCTTTTTTTTCAGACAAAACTGTATTAAATCACGTCCTCATCAAACTGAATAGATACCCCCAGCCAGGGTCTAGCATGGGCTGTGACAATGATGCCATTCAGATTCTCAGTGCATCCTTACATTTGCCTCACATGCACCCTGAAGAGAATTTTGGCAGCTCCAAAATAGAAAAAAAAAATGCTTTTGATCCTGGACTACAGTTGGCTCTCTTATTATGGGAGAGCAATTATTAACTTGTTTTAACTTGACATTTAAAAACATCTCAGTATCTGTTTTTTATTATCTATATCACACTAGACAGTTCAGGACAAGTGGAGGCAAAAGCTAAGCTTTAAACATTATCTTAGGGACCAGCTGGAGGAAAATAAGAAAAGAACAATCCCATCAACATGTGTTAAGTGCCTCCCTCCACTAGACACTGCACATTCTCATTCTCACAATAACAAGAGGACCTATTATCACCACTTTAAAAACAGATACTTTGGTTTATGGAATCACCAATATTTTATTTAAATTTTAAGATGAAATAGAAACTAAACTTTATCAATGCAATAGTTTGGGAGACACATCTCCCCACCAAAACAGAAACTCTAGCAAACGTCTTGACTTCACAATTCTTATATTTTCTCTGGATACTTCCCATCTGTTTTTCCTTTGGCAGGCCACCCATGACATTTGCAGGAGGTCGGCCAAGAGTTTAAATGGGCACTCCCTGGCCCACAGCTCCTAATGCTTCCCTGTATACCCCTGGTTCTTATTTCTGGTTCTTATTACAAAGAACCTTGAATGCATGTGTGCCTGACAACCTTGTCCAAGCTTCATTCATGTGTCCCCACCATCAAAGGACTGTCTTTGGCTACCTCTTGAAAGTGTGCAAATCAGATGCATGGCCCACCTTGGGGAGGATGAATTTAGGGAAGACTTCATAAAAAGCCCTGGAAGGGGTTTGGAACCCTGAAAGCCAAGAATTCAAGAGCCCCGGGGTCCTAAAGTTTGATCTCTCCTTGACTCTTCCTAGGCTGCTTGTTCTCACTCCATGAGGAGGGGCCCAGCTAGAGGAAGACCTGAGCAGAGGATCCTATAAAGCAGAGGAAACAAGACAAGGCCATCAACTGCCCTGATCTAAGGGCGATGCAGCCTCTGTGTTTATTCCTGCCTGTCAATGCCATATCAGCTGGGAAGTTCAGGGCAGAAGATTTGGTTACCCTGGGGTCAGTAAAGGATCTTAAGGTGGAATTCAGAGGACCCAATGCCTTCCCCACCTTAAAAAAAAAGAAAAGAAAAAAAATTTCCTCTAATACTAAAACCTTGTCTGTTATATGTTTTGTTCAAGAAAAAAAAAAGTTACCCTAAGACTGGAATGCCTCCATTTTTACTGTACATTAATAAGGCAACATTCAGTTGGAAAATATCAAAGCAACTTGGAACAGACAAATCAGGGACAAGAAAGTCTCTCTGTGTTCAGGGGTTGGAGAGAGAGACAGAGAGAGAGAGAGACAGAGACAGAGAGACAGAGAGAGAGAGAGAGAGAGAGAGAGAGAGAAATGATGTTGAGGTCAGATGTCCCTGCTGTCAGTCCCTTCCTCTGAGGATGCAGCCTCCCTCCCTGGGGAAGGCAGAACGAGGACTGCTTCATGCAGGGGCAAGGTGAGCTCTGGGTGTGCGATATCAAAGACCCGAATGAACAAATCAGATATTGGGCTTCTAAGGTCCAGACTTTCCAAGAGAAAATAAGCCCTGGCATTTTCAGGAGATCCAACATGCAGACATGGCAGGGAATTAAGAGTTTTCTAAACCTAGCCGCCTCAAAGCAGTGAGCCAAACCTGTCAGTGAGAAAATGAGGACGGAGTTTCAAAAAGAGAAGGGAAACTCATTTAAACTAGCTACAGGCAATCATGTTTGATGCTAGATGTGTGCTTTCTAAGAAGTCTGTGCATCCATGCTAAATAGGAGGAAAGTACTTGATTCAGGGCTTCTCAAAGTTTCTAATGAAGGACCTCTAATGACAGAGCCCAGGACCTTGCACTGAGGAGCCTGGGGTTATGGTCTCAAAGTTACCCTGAAAAAATGGATAAATTCTTCTAAGTTTTGCATTTTTTTTTCAAAGTGTAAGTAGTTGTGCATTTGCTTCCATTAAAATCCTCATTTGATGAAAAGCTTAGGGTTGCAGAGTCATTTGGGTCATTAGGTGTGAAGCTTCTGCTTAGAAAGGGAAGTCTGAAGCAGGGAAGTGAGCCAAATTCTGGCCAGATATGGTGACTGATGAATCGCCTAAAAGACTAGCTTCTGTCAGGACACATGGGGACAGAAATTGCTGGTGTCGGATGTGAAAGTTTCTGCTTTTGAGCTGTAACTCAAAAGGCTTGTTTGCCTCAAGCCTCAGCCAGGTCTTGTACCCCTACTTGCCTTGTCTGAGAAATGCCCTAGAGTCAGAGAGGTCTGAGTCTACCCTTGTGGGAAAAGGGGAAGAATTTTCTAGAAGCCCAGCAGTGACCAACAGGAAGGAAGAGACCATCACCTGGCAAACAAGCTACACATCACCTAGAAATAGAAACCTGGCACCCAGAAACCTGAGAAGGAGGCAAAGCTTTTAGAGTTAGGTGAGATGGGAGAGTGGTGCATGTTCTAGAGTTTGGATCTTGAATGTCCCCCAAAGACCCACTCAGTCTCCTAAAGTGGCACCACCATGAAGTGGTGAAGTATTTAGGAGGTGGGGCCTAGAGGAAGGAAGTTAGGTGGTTGGGGGCGTGCCTTTAAAGGAGTTATTGGGACCTCAGTCTCTTCTTTCTTCCTCTTCCCAGCCACCATGAGGAGAGCAGCTTCACTCTACCACATGCTCCCTGCCATGAAACCTTACCACAGTTCTGAAAGCAACAGAGCCAAGGGACTATGGACTGAAATCTCTGGTCATGAGCCAAAATAAACCTTTCCTCCTATTAAGTTGATTATCTCAGGTATTTTTGTTAAAGTGACAAAAATCTGACTAAATATATCAAGGCTGCCATCAGTAAATAGGGTGCTGTCATGCAAACTACAAAAAGAGAGGGCCCCTCTGAGCACTCCTCCCCCAGTACTACACCTGTTACTTGGCTGCTTTCAACACCCACTTGTCACCTTGCTTATGTGCCTGCACATATTGCACAAAATGTAATTATAGAACAGTACTGGTTGAATGTTAAAGAAAAGGTTGATCCTTAAGAGAACTTGTAAACACTTGGGTTCCAAAAATAACATTTCCCATAAACCTAGTAAAATTTGTGCTGTAGCTCAAGGAGTCAGCAAGCTCCAGCCAGCAGACTAAATCTAGCTTAGCACCTGGCTTCATATATAAAGTTTTATTGGTATGCAGCTGTGCTCACTCACTTAGATATTGTTATGGCTGCTTTCCCACTGCCATGGCCATGGTGTATATAGGTGCTACAGAAACCATCAAACCTGCAAAGGCTAAGATTTTTAGCTTCTGTCCCCTTATAAAAAGTTTGCCAGGGGCTGGAATTGTGGCTCAGCGGTAGAGCACTCGCCTAGGACTGCAGGACCCGGGTTTGATTCTCAGCACCACAAAAAAATAAAGGCATTGTATTGTGTCCATCTACAAAAAAAAAAAAAAAAAGGTTCATTTTCTCTCTCTGTGGCTTTTGCATACCTGTTGGCCCACTGCTGAGTGCCTCTAGAAAATAAAAGAGCAATAATCCAGTTTGAAAAGCCCAGTCTCTACCTATTATATATAGAGGGCCTATCCTCCTCCAGTCTGACCCCATTTTTAGTTACATCTGCAAACAAATCACATCTTACTAAAACTATTCTTAAGAAGTGACTTGAGCAGATCTCAAGATTACCCAGTAGAGCTCCCTTACATTAGTGAAGCACTTTAGAGCATAAAACATCTTTTTCTCATTCCCCACTGCAAGTTTTGTAACAAACACAAACAAATGTCTGGGGCTGCCACAAACAAACGTCTGAGGCTACTAAAAACCAGGAGAGACAAGAAAGGATCCTCCCCTACAAGCTCCCAAGGAATCTTGACCCTGCCAGTACTTTGATTTTTATCTTCTGACCTACAGAATGCAGCACATCATGAGCTATATCCCTCGCTCTTTTTGTTTTTTACTTTGAGAGGTGGTCTCACAGAGTTGCCAAGGGGGATCTCTAATTTACAATCCTCTTGCCTCTGCCTCCAGAGTAGCTGGGATTACACATGTGTACCATCACACCTGGTTTATTAACTTTTTTTAAAGGTGAATTTAAAGTGTTTTGAAGACAGTACAATATTAGTCACCTTTGCATCATCAAAACAAAATAATGGATATGACTATGAAATGAAGAGAATATAATTTTGGCTCACATTTCTAGAGGTCTGATCCAAATCAGGCAGCACCATTGCTTTGGGACTTTGATAAGGACAGCACATCATGGCAGGGGTATGTGTCAGAGCAAGCCATCCCATTCCAAGCCTGGAACAGAGGGAGATGGAGAGACTAAAGTCTCACAATCCCCTTCAAGGACACACATCCAAGGACCTAAGGACCTCCCACTAGGCTCCACCTCTTTAAGGTCCACAGTGCCTCTCTGAAGACCAAGATTTTATAGAAGGATGTTTGGAGAGCAATTACCAAATCACAGCAAAGCCCAGGAGGGCCTAAGTCTCCAAGAAGGACAAGACCAGTGCAGAAGGACTTGTATAGACTCAGCCTGATGATCAGATAACAGATGAGGAATGTGGATGTTCCAGAAGCTGCCAGCATATTCTGGACCAAAGGCTAGTCAAGATGGTTTATATTTTAGGGAATAAAAAGAGCAGGAGTCTGTCTTCCTATGGAAATGACAATTAGGCAATCATAGGCTGAGAACTCTCCAGGGAGGGTACAAAGGAAGGACTGACTTGAGCAAACTTAAAACTGAAATGACCGGGAAGCACATTCAAATGCCTGGATCTGCCTGGAATTGACTATTTTGTTGTTGTTGTTGTTGTTGTTATTTGAATCTAGCCAGGAGTCAAAATAGGAGTTCAATGTTTAAATTATGGCCTAGTATGGTGGTGCACACCTGAAATTCAAGCTACTTGGGAGGCTGAGGCTGGAGGATCACAAGCTGAAGGCTGGCTTTAGCAACTTAATGAGATTCTGCCTCAAAATAAAAAAATAAAAAGGGCTGGGGGTGTCTTTCAGTGATGAAAGGCCTTAGACTCAATCTCCAATACTGAAAAAAAAAGTTAAATTACAGGAAAAAAATTAGATTTAGGGGGCAAATACCCAAGGTTATAGCCTGGGAAATATTACACTCTAACGTATAAGATTTGGCTTAGTCCTCTCAACCACACCTACAAGATCAGTATCATCCCCATTTTACAAAAGGGAAAATCAAGTTCTAGAGAATTTCAATGACTTACTATTATACAACTTCTCAGTGGTAGAGCTGGGATTTAAATCTAGGTGCATACGTTCATAAAACAAACTCTCCTCAAGTTCAAAAGTCAAATTGACCACAACACAATAATTATGGGTGACTTCAACACACCGCTCTCGCCATTAGACAGATCCTCCAGACAAAAGCTGAATAAAGAAACTATAGAACTCAATGACACAATCAATAACCTAGACTTAACCGACATATATAGAATATATCAACCATCATCAAGTGGATACACGTTCTTCTCAGCAGCACATGGATCGTACTCAAAGATAGATCATATATT
Organism: Marmota marmota marmota; assembly: GCF_001458135.2. NCBI lineage: Eukaryota > Metazoa > Chordata > Mammalia > Rodentia > Sciuridae > Marmota > Marmota marmota. The sequence goes on along the minus strand of NW_026000229.1, from coordinate 17,750,722 downwards.
ATGCCATAGGGCAACTCTTAGTAAATATAAAGGAGTGGAGATAATACCATGCACCATATCTGATCATAATGGAATGAAACTGGAAATCAATGAAAAAAGAAGGAAGGAAAAATCCTGCATCACATGGAAAATAAACAATATGTTACTGA